>NW_010525388.1:0-40795 GCF_000687285.1 Phaethon lepturus | reverse complement strand
GAAGAGAACTTTGCAAAGGGAAAAGGGAAGAGCAAAGACAGGAAAAGGGGTCTCACTGGGTCCCAGCAGGATTTGCACTGCAGCATCACCGGCCGTGACTGACTTCTGTGCAACACAGAGTGCCAGCTGACTGCCCAGGCAGATGGGACAGCCAACAGGTAACAATTCTTCTCTTAGCCAGAAAAAGAAGTATTTATTTATTATTTCTAAATGAAGTAAGGTATTTTGTGGCAGTAACAATTCTAGCAAAAACATCAGCAGCAGTATGGTAACAACATTTTTCATACTGGATGTTTAAAAGGCAACAAACTAAGGCCAAGCTGCCCCTGTCCCCTGAACCCTTATAGTTACAGCACAGTAAAAGTGACCAAGAGTGCCTGCTAGTCTGTACCATCTGCGAACCTCCCCTAAACACTTTTTCTTCAGAAATTGAAATAAAAGCATAGGTAGGGCTTTGGTTTCTTATATCAGCTAGAATCAACTTGTATTCTGAACATACAAAAGCAAAAAGTATTGGCTTCTCTCCAAACTACTTTAGCTATCCTACAAATGCACTAAGAATTATTTAGATAATCTTCCAGGCAAGTCACATGAACTTACGGATTTATAAAACACTCTCCGTATCATTGAGGAGTTCGGTAAGGATATCTGAACCAACTGGTATGAACTTCTTTGTCCACAACACAAAGCTTGATTTGCTAGTATTCCTCGATTCAGTTCTCAGATACTTAGCATCTCCTAACCCTGCTCCGGTTTTGATAACTATATATCTACTGGTCTTGAGCAACCAGAAGAGAAGGAACTGCACAGAAATAAGCACTTCCGAATTAATCATCTTTGCCAGGCACTGAAATTCATTTAAAAATAAAATAAAATTAAAAACTTACTGAAGCACAGAATAGAAAAAGAGAGAAGTATCTTTCCTCTCAGCAGCCAGAAAACATTTCTGATCTTTTTTTTTAACATAGAAATAATATCTCTAGGTGCAATTTCCATAGATACTGAACTCTGGCTTGCTTCTACTTCCATGAACCCAAGCAGAATACTTACTAACTTCAGAGCTGCCAAAGCACACTTTGCAAAATCCTACTGAAAAGTCATTTCACTGTTAAACAAAAAAATTAAGCTAGCACTAAAAATGATCAATCATTGAACTGTAAATAATCCTTCAGGAGATCTATATTATATCATCCCTCTCAAACCACTAAAGAGTTCTGACTTCTAAAAGCAATCCTTGGACTGGTATCAAAATTGGCTTATTGATTGAATTATGCATACATGAAAGCAAAATTAGGACAAAAAGGATTTTGTGAAAGCCAGCATTAGAGAAAACATTTTTCACATCCATTTAACACAAACTTGTCACAAGAGCATAATTGCAAACAAAAATGTAATTTACCTATAACTACATCATGGCCATCAACCAGGCCTGCAGAGAACAGCTCCTGAGAAACGCCATCTGCTGTGTCTGTCCAAAAGGTGAAATGAATAAGTATGAGAGCCCACAAAAACAACAAAAAGTATCAGTATCCAATGCAATTTAACAAAAATATATTTAGTTCCAAAACACCCATGGAGGCAGGCTTAAATTCAAAATTTTCTTTAATGAGAAGGAAAAAGATAATTATCTTATCAGCCTCTGCACAGCAAATCGCATGAGATGATGATTTCACTCTTTGCGAAGCCCCTACAAACCTGTCCTGGCCACTAGCATCTCTCCTCTATTATCTAACTACGTATTCCTACAACGTTTACAAGTTCAGTATCTTCAACAACCAAGAAAATAAACTACGTTTTGGTGTGGTTTTCGCTGTTTTCTTTATCCTCTCCATTGTTCTGCATATATGGTTTAGTGGGCATGGTAGTGTTGGGTTGATGGTTGGACTTGATGATCCTAAACGTCTTTTCCAACTTTAATGATTCTGTGATTCTGTGTATGATATCTAGATAGAGATGTGCTATATAGGCTTTCGTGTTTGTTACCAGTGGGGCAAAGGAGTTAGATGAACAGTCATTATTTTGAGCTTTAGGCTTATGATAGCTTTTAAGTACTGTGATCCAGGAAATTCAGAGCTTTGCATCAATTGCTGCACCCAAGTGGGTTAATTCCTAAGTGACTAGTACTTGCTCCTGGATGAAGACTTTAGAAGGCTTAGAGGTAAGTAGGAGGAAGCAGCAGGAACAAGCCTAAATTCCAGCTAAGTCTTAACTGTAATATGGCCTCAACACCAAATATATGCATGGAGCGCATGCTTTGAGGCAGTTACACAGTTGCATTATTTCCTCAAGAAACACACACAGGTGATAAAGAATATAGCTGAGCTAGCTGCAACTTCTGGAGAGCTCTGAAGATGAGAATCCTAGCTGCCTTCTGGCTGTCTCAGTGACTACTAGGAACAGTCCTGGTGTACTCTACTATGTCATAGCCTCTATTTTTTGATCAAGTAAGAATTCTCAGATAGCTTATGTAACTGCTTAGAGAGTATTCAAGTAATTCTTTTGACAAGTGACTAAACCAGGATGCTCTGTACCCAATTAAGTAAGAGATCTCTTTTGTTATTACCCATTGCCAAAATCAATGACAAATGCAGGTAGACAACAGGGAATATATCCATGCACAGAACTACTGCACATGAGAGCTAGTACGATTTACAGGAAGAGAGACACCTCTTCCAGTCTGGATTCATAATTAGGTGGAAACTCTTTGAAGGCTATTCTAAATATAGCAAATACTGGCTTCTGAGAAATATGAAATGTGTTCATAGTTCAAAGGGATGCTGTGTAACAAGGATGACACCTTCTTACTCAACATATCAGCCTCCCATGCATTTCATCCCAGTAATACTTGGTTTCCTTCAAACAAAAGAAAGTTTTAGGAGTTCTTACAATTCTTAGCACTGGAAAGCCAATACAGTTCTACAAGCATGCAGTAGAGTTTAAAGTTTCAATACCAGAATTTCTTTCTGGTGATGATATTAAAGCTAGAGATGCAACTCAACTTTCAGTTGAAGACAGCACTTGAAAAATGGTATGCAGTCCATACTTGTTAACAGATCTTCTTTTATGACTTAGTAATAAAAGGGGAAACAAACTCAAATATTACCAACCATCACCACATATACCTTTATGGCTACTATATTCCATTTCCTACAATGTTTTCCGAATGTGAAAATGGAAACTCCAAAGCTGTAAATATTGCTATACAAGATCTTATATACCACATAGATCATTTCGGTAAGACATGAAATTGATAAAGTATACTGTGGGTCAAGTCTTCTAATATATACTATGCATTATGCAACCTTGCCACTAGAATTTACATACATCTGCTATTCCTGTTCAAGTGAAGTTCAATATAAAGCTCTGCACAGTAGGAAACATTCCAGAGAGGTAGTTTGCATTAACCATAAGCAGTAATCAATTTCTGAAATACCTTTTTGAGCAATAAGAGAATAACTCAATTGAAGGAGCCTTACCTCTACCTGGAGTAAACTCAAACCGTATGTCATTAAGTTCTTTCCTGGAGTTCCTGAAAAACATTCAGTGTATACATTAAAATGTAATGAAGAACAGAACAGAACAACTATTCAGTTCGTACTGAATACCAAAGAATACCTATGGCATTGACAACCACATTTCTGTAGCATGAATTTCCTTGACTTGAAAAACACATCTCTCCCAAAGCACACAGACTAGAGACACTCCATGTTTTCATGACAGTATTTTAGGGAAAACTAACAGAAAGATATGCTTAAGCTGAAAAGTGCCTTCAGTAACCTAAAGGATAAAATAAGGTGCTCTGAAAAATATTTTCCTTTTCATCTTCAAAAGACAGTCTGCCATACTGACTCTATTAGTTCAACATAGTCTGAGTTGTATATACTACCCCTTCTCCTCCAAAAGTAAAAAAATATTCACTTAGACTTAAGGGACAAAGTATCTAGCAAATGTTAAATGTTGAAAAGCAGCATTTGATGCACAATGTTTATACATCTGTTTTGAAATTGGTAGCTTCTTTCACTGACCACCATTGTCTCAGCTGTGAGGTTCTACCTATACAGAAGGTAAGCAGCAGAGTGTGAAAGCCGAAGGTTTTCTGCCTTCCCGTTTGCCACAAAGAGTGCTTTAACCAGTTCAGTGTATGACACAATCTTAAGAGACTTAAACCCTATGTTCAAGAATCCCTTTACAGCCTCATACCATGCTCCAAATCTCCATTCCTTGCATGTTTCCAGCTTCAGTTTTAGTTAATAATTTCTACCATCAATAAAACATTAGTCTCTTCACAAAATGAAGGTCCATCTCATTTTTGGAAATGGCAAGCCATCTGAGCATAGGGATGAACTTAATTGCTGTAGCACAGTCTTTTTCCAATGAATAGCTCAATCCACTTGAAAAGCTAATAGCAACAGAATGTGTTTTGCAGTCCATTATTCTTCTCCTCAGCAAGGAAACTGTATGCAAGCTCATATTTCAGAATACCAGGCCATGAAGTCTTGCTGTGGGAAAGCTAAATCCAATAGGCAGGCATACTCAGCTGTGACTTACTGCTATTATCACTTGCTAAATACTTATAAAAATATTAGAGTCAAAAAAAACAGCAACATGCAGGAACAAAAACCAGAATGATTGGCAACACAGACAAAAGCAAGATAGCAAACCCTGAAAAGTTAAGTATGCCACATGCAGTGCTTAAAATGAAAAGTACTCATTTACTGAATATACTGAATGCTTCAAAGTTTCAGGTTCCCAAAATTCTACTTTAAATAAAAAAAAAAAAAAACTATGGGAGTTTCAGATCACTAATACAAAGCTGCAGATAATGCAGCTAGCCAAGTGCAGATTTATAAGGCTCATTTAATTCTCTTGTAGAAGTCTGCTGCCATTATATGGAATATTGCACTATCTATTTTTATTCAACAGAGAATTAGTATGAATCTCAGTTCTTTCTCTCCTCTATGGAGAAAAACCTGGATTGCTTTCTGTTTAAAAAAAAAAGAAAAAAATGAATATATGACCCATCTTTTGAGTTCCCTTTCAACAATCCACTTCCCTTTGCTGAAATTTATTATATTTAATAAGCTTGTTAAAACTGCCGCTTTCCAAAAATGGGAAGTTGCACAGAAATGTAGCATTCTTCTTAAATGTGGTATGTTTTGAGTGAATGTGGGATGCAGCTCAGACTTAGATACTCATCCTACGGTATGAGTATCTAAGTGTACACACAAAAGTGTACACACTTTTGAAGAAGGAAATCAAGGGAATAAAAACTTAATCTCACACCTTTGCAGAGGTAAACCAGAAATTTTTGCTTCTTATTAGCAGCTATACTGAATTGCTCCAGCCTGCATATCTTTATCCTCATAGAGTCAAACACGAAAATCAGCTGAGAAGTACTTCTGTAGATTGGGCACTCTTGCGGTTACCTGTCTAGAAACTAATACATTAGGCTCTCAGATTATATCTTTCCACAGACCTCCCACAAGTAGAACATCCACCATATAAAAAGGCACTAAGTAATTAAAAATCCTCATGAAAATTAACCAACTTTCTAACAGACTGACACAGCTATGTGAAATGCCAGCTGCTCTACATACAAACTCTTTCCTTGAGCAAGATGCAAATGGGATGTATTTTACTTTGTCTCCAAATTGCAGAATGTCCCAAATAGAAAGTTAATGAGTCAAATCTGTTTGTTTAAGCGAAGGTGAAAATTCAAGGAAGCTTGATATGTATGCAGCCATCCAACTTTGCTATCTGGTATTGTTACATTCTGAACTACTTTGAACTTAGGTTGCTGCTGCTTTCTCTCTAATGGTATACTACTATTCAGAAAAGCAAAACAAAGGAAGTTTGGCAAGATTAATTTGCTAGAAGCCTGTAAGTGCTTTTACTTAAGGTTCCATTACCTTCCAGACATTTATTGATTTCCATAAATTATTTATTCTATCACATATTCCACCAAATAGAAGATGCACTCAAGTTCTCCCCTAAAAGCTGCTCATGCTCTTCTCCAGTCTTCAAGACACTTCTCCGGTTCTAGTTAGTGTCACTGTTACTGCAAATTAGTTTGCTAGTTCCCTTGATAAACTCTTGTGACAACTGTTTGGACTTGTTGATTTATTTGTAGGCAGAGTTTTCAAGCAGTGTTTCATTTGTTCCATTGGAGTTCTCCTTTTACTTACATCCATTAAACTCTTATCATGCAGCAGCACACACAGACTTTATTTCTGCTAAACAGAAATAGGATTTGAAGAAAGGCACTTAGTATCTTTGTGATTAATAATTTTATCTTTTTCATCATTTCTTAATGGTCCCTAGTTTCTCTAATGTATTCGTGAAAAAGTTATTTCTATTTTAAAATGCAAACTCAGACCTTTTTGCCATTTCTTATAATACCTCTTATTTGCTTCTTGCTCTGTGCCATTACAGACTAATATACCTTGATTATCATGGATTAAAAACAGCCCATCTCTTTTCAAAAGTAGTAAATTTTAAATACTTCTGGGCATTTAGCACACTGCAGTTTATTTATTTCCTGCAGCATGTTTTTCATTATGCCATCATCTGCAACAGGAGGAATTCCTCAGAACTGCTTTGAGTAAGGGTGACACTGAAGCACACCATGCTAAGATGTTTTGGAAGCCACCTTTCTTCCAAAGTCATTTCAGCATTTAAAACTCTATACTTCATGAAAGCATATTTTGCAAGTCTTCATTATTATTTTGCTTTCATCAGGACCACTTGATGTGCACACTAAGATTGCTAGATCTTATCTTCTAGGGAGTAACGTTTCCTCAAAGAACCAGAAAAGCACAATGCCCAACTTCATTACTTAGCCCTCTGCCTATAAGCTTAGACCAACCTGTCATTAGGGTATGAAACACAGATGCTCTGTTTTGAAAGAAATGATTTGCAGAACAATGCTGGTATTTACAAAACTCAGGATTAGAGAATAAACAAATTAGCAGCTGTTCAGACTGACAGGGTTCTACTGAAAAAATCCTAAGACATGAAAGAGATTTCAGTCATTTGCATTTAAAGACAAAGCCTTTCAAATAATTACCTAATGATAGCGTAATTCCTGCTACAGTCAATTAAATACGTGCCACACACTTGATGAAAGATCTACACTGTTGAATTAAAATAGGAAATCATGTTTCTGTAATGATGCAAATGTAAATTGGAGACATTAAATGTCATTATTT
Organism: Phaethon lepturus; assembly: GCF_000687285.1. Classification (NCBI taxonomy): domain Eukaryota; kingdom Metazoa; phylum Chordata; class Aves; order Phaethontiformes; family Phaethontidae; genus Phaethon; species Phaethon lepturus. The sequence continues at coordinate 33,587 of NW_010525388.1, read as the reverse complement.
CTTTTGTCCTTAAACGTAGAATGTCTATCATGTAAAGTGAGGTTCAAGAAAATTAGATGTCTTGGAATTAAACTTAAGGTCTAAATCATACTGGGATAGCTTGATTATATATCAAGCAGGAGATTTAACAATTTTTTTTACTACTATTTTTTCTTTCCCCACAAATTTATCCACCACTTCTTATGCAGAGAAACATCAGCTTCTGTTTCACACAAGCTTCTGCACTTTCCATATAGCCCTTAGGCAGAGTCTGTATTCCTGGATGAGACGCACCTCACCATAGCTAAGTAACTGTGTACTCTTCCTTCCCAAAAGAAGAAAAAAATTCTCCAATAAGGCAAGCCAAAAGAAGGGCGTGTACATGTGTGTAAGAACACACGGGTTTTCTCTCTGCATCGCTTGCTGAATTTTCAGACTTCGGTTACTTGATCACCAGACGTGGTTTACACAGGCTGTTATACGGAGCTGAGCATCCAGGAACGCAGGTGATAACAGAATGGTAATCAACAAAGCTGACTTGTGAAACCATACCGAGTACGTACACACCGCATGGAAGCTGCATCATTTCTGGTTTTTGATTAGTTACAGCAGAAGCAAGATTCCCTGATTTTCTTCCTTCTCTTCTTTCAGATGAAGTCAGAAACCGTAAGTTACAGGCACTCCCCATCACCACCTATTCTGTCACTATGTCATGTAGACAGCGAGGACTGTCTAGACTACACTACAGGCACTGGACATCCATGCTTTCAATCAATGGCCACTTACTTCTGCTGGCATTTCACAAAATACATCCCCCTCCATGAAACTTTATTTGTTTTCTTAATAAATGCTACTTTTTAATTCAGCTGTTTAATCCCTCTTTCCCATCCCTCCAATGGATAACCAATCTAAAAATCTAAGTTCTCATCATCCCATTCTTGTCCACTTACATATGTGATCTTAACCCACCTAAAAGTTCATTGCTCTACACCAACATTATCCATCTTGGATGCTAACCATTCTTTTCATTAGTATATCTTTTTTTGTATTATGTTTATGCAGTCCTAACAAGGCATAGAAATATTTTCTATTTCTATGGACTGCTGAGTAGAAGCAGTAAAAGATAGAGCTCTCCTGGAGCAACGAGTATTCACTCTTATTAGCCCATTTCCTCACCACTGAACCTATTTTAACAGACTCCAACGTACAGATGCTGCAGCATCTGTATATCTGTATATCCGCGGCACATTCCACCTTCTCTTTCACTTATTTTTCCGTATTTCTGCATGATCAAAATTGAATAGATTTTTATGTATATATCTATTATTGTTTATGGGTTTTTTCCCTATTTATCTAGATATATAAAGATAGAAGAAGGAAGTACCTAGATGTGTGCATCTTCCTTCTTTCATCCTCCTTTTCCTGGTCTCCGGTTGAACATGGAGGATGTTAGCAGTTAAGGAGAACTAAGTGAAAACATTAAAAAAAAAAAAAACACCAAACACAAAACCACAAACCAAAAAAACCACACACACACAGACACACACACACACCCCCGCCAAAAAAAAAACAACAAAAACCCAAAAGCTATCTTTATGGTATGGTCAACAAAATACACTCTCTGCCCAGGCAAGGGTCCTTGGCTTGCCCATGCTGGGGAATAGTTAAGAGGCCAGAGCATCTCCATCATTTGTAAAGAACAGGTCGCCTGGTGAAAGAGGCACTCCCTGACCAGTGTTGAGGAGAGCCATGGTCCAATTAACCAAATCATAAGCAAGAAAGCATTCTCGGAAGAAAGTCAGAAGAGTACTTATTTCTTGTATCCACTTTTCAGATTGTGACTAGTTAGAACTCAGCAACAGAACTGATCTATATGTTAAAAAAAAATAATCTGCATCAAGTGTGCACTCCCTAAAATGCAACAGTTTGTCAATAGCTAATTCTGTCAAACCCTAACAAGTCTGGCTAGTGGAAAACACTACAGCAGAATATGCATTCTTCTTTGGAACCAAAAATAAATTAGTTTTCAAGTAAAAAACTTTATTATGAATGGCACCAAAACACATGGTGCCACATGTCATCCTTCACCAACCAGCCCTTCCTCTCCCCATACTCCTACAAGCCCTATTCCCACCAGAACAGAATTTCCCCCACCATCAGGGACTAGTGACTCCAGCCAAGTCTAAGCCAGTGTGCTTTAACAAAATACACACACTGAAAATAAACATCACACTTATCACACTTGTCCAAAATGTAGGTCTCGCAGATGCTCCTCCCCTCCAAAATTTGAACTGCATTCAAACTGCCCTGGAAGCAAACTAAATTAGAATGGAAAAAACAAGACAACATAGCTTAAGAAACAAGGGCAAGCAGTATGGTATTTGCACTGCCTCACTGCAGTCGCTGCTGTAATTAAAACCACACAAACATTTAAATGACTTGCTCATTTAGACAGCAGAGAAAGCAGAACTTCACATCAGAATTGAGTGGACTAATCAGAGTGATGGTTAGGTCGTACATCCTAGGGCTGTACTCATCCAATTTTCATTCTAAATCTCAGGGGCAAGATCTTTGTGTGTACAATGCAAGAAATATAACTAAGGGAAAAACACAAGACTAGGGTTTGTAGGCTCTTTTAAAGGAAATTTTGCTTACATTTTTTTCCATGCTATTCAAATGCTGGAGGGACAAAAGTTACTTGGCCACACCAAATGTTATTCAAATTCAAAAGGTCATCTTCCTTCTCATGATAACTTGTCACCCATTTCTCACTTTCACATGCTTAAGGCATAATGCACAAGTTAAACACGGTTCCCTTTGTAACCTAGCTTTTATAGCATTAGTTTATTCCACGGGTGTTGTATTTTTCAGTCAAAGCCCAGTATTACACATGGAGAAAACAGCAGCAATGGAGAGATGGAAAGAGGTGGAGACAGCACCACTCCATGAAAACAGCTGTGAGTTTACTTTCTCAGTGGGCAATAATTTACTGATTTCCCGCCCCGCCCCAGCCCCTGCAGAATTTACTTTGTGGCAAGCTATAGAGCTTGATTCAAGGAAAATCCTGCTTAAGTGATACAGTACCCCTTTTTAAGTATTGTCTATTAAAAACCTGTACTGAAGATATATAGTACCTGTTTCCAATCTCAGTTTCGATTAATTAAAACTTTGTTTCAACTATATTTACAGAACACAGTTAATGTACACAAAACAGTGAAATGCAAACTGGCACTTTACTTTCTATATTGCAAAGAGGATGCAGGAGTAGAATCTTAGAAAATGAATGTATCCACTGGTCCCAAATTTGAGGTTTGACCTGGCATTTAAATCTTCTGTCCCTTTACTTCCCTTGCATTGCAATTTTCTTATGCTTCAGCTGTGGGAATTTATTTATTCCGCTAGGACAGGGAAAGCAAGAACCCTCTCCCAACCCTACAAAAAAATCACAGCTCATTTCTTTCCCCCCCTCCTTTTTTTTTTCTTCTGAAGTCGTGGTACCTTGCACACAGCAGATCCAAAGCAGTAATAAGAGGAAGTCTGTTTATTAAAGTAATTTTGTGAATCAGAACTTTAAAGCTCCCATGGGATCACATAAACACAACAGAAGAGAGCATTTACTGTAAAGAAGCATTAGCCTCCTGAGGATTCACCACGTTTATGTAAGTCCCTTTCTCTCAACACTTCCATGCTCAGTTGTATAAAGAAGCATTAGCCTCCTGAGGATTCACCATGTTTATGTAAGTCCCTTTCTCTCTAACACTTCCATGCTCAGTTGTCATTTACCAATCAAGATCCAGCCTCCTCCATTACACATTTCCATACTATCAAGAGCAGATCATGTCTGTTCAGTATTGCGGAGAGAGGTGGTTCTCCTGAACTTATTTTTAGCGGCTTCAGGTGAACTCTAGATTAAGTGGCAGGGCATTTCTGTTGACATTTGATAGGAGCAAAATAGATGTTTGAAGTCTGCCAGACTCAATCAAGTCTTCCAGATTGCCACCAAGAATGGGACTAAAAATATCTCTGTATTAGTAAAATGTAGTCCTGAAATATACAGTTCTTTGAAGTCCATTAAAACTTAACCATTTACTTCAGTGGTTCTGAAAAAAATCCATGGGTTTACAACTTATGCCTGTCCATATACATGACCGGAAGAAGGAAATATGTTTAGCATAGGATGGTTCAACATTGAGTTACAGTAACTCTGAAGCTAAATACACAAAACGCTGCCACTACCATTTAATTTGTACATGTTCTTCGGTGAAAAGCAGATCCCTGAAATGATGCACCACACTTTAATCACTCAAAAGGTAACAGTAATACTAATGGAAAAACACAGCCAAATGACACTTTCAAGACTGAAAAATAGCCAACATCACAATGAAACGCTGTCATTTGGCTGTTAGGCTGTTGGAATGAGACAGCAGTTACCTGTTAAAGATCTACCATCTGCATGCCATCTACCATACAGAAAAAGCAAGTGTACGTTACAAAAAGCAGCCACACCAAGTGAATTGTTAGAGTGACAGATCAGCTAAGAACGCTGTCCACAGCTCCATGGTCGCTGACCATTCCTCCAGCAGGAAAGGACTTCACGACAATTCTATCCATAACTGACGAGTCCCACATTGCTTAAGACTTAAAAGAAATTAGAGGGCTTTCAATCTAGTAAAAATGGATGGGATATGATCATAAAACTAAGAAAATGCACAAGCTGTGTGATAGAAGAAACACAAGAAAACTAGCTGATACACACAAGTACCACCAGGCAAGTCTGCAAAACAGTGTTTGTCATTTTAGAAGCAACATATGAACATTAAGTCCTTCCTCTCCATCCACTGGTTTACAGCCCCAAGTCACGATTCCTTGACATAAAGGTGTTAGAACTAGAAGCATTTTAGATATATCTATGCCTAAACTTGCTTTTAAATAGGGTCGTCTCTCTTTCTGCAGCTGCTGATGCCAGAGCTAAATCAAAAGGGTGTTACAAGCCCTTCAATTCTTTTCCTTGTTATATTCGTTCCCAGCTAAGACAAACAGCAAACTCCAGAACAAACAGTATTTTTTTACCTCCATGGTCAGTGACCCATTTCTCTGCATAGGCAGTGAAAGGCAGTGAAAAGCAATATTCACTTGCATCATCTTTTCTGAGGCTTACACTTCCTACCGGCTCTCATAGATCAGCAGGCAGAAACAACTTAACCAAAGAGATATCAGTTTTGTTGCTACAGAGAGGGCAATATTATTCATAAATTTTTCCCTAAAATTATTCCTGAATTAGCACAAAAGTTTTTTTAAAAGCAGTGGTAAAGATTTAACTTGCAAAAAACAACTTGCGTTGTAAAATGGCCAAAATGTTTGAATCAAAATTTCAGTTCTTTAAATCAGAAAGTGTGAAAGGCAGATCATTGCCAGGAGGCTAGAGGTACTTCAGAATAGAGCTCTAGAAAAGCGGTTTCATTTATAAAATCAAGACAAAATACTTACAACAAGTTCTGCAGGAATATGTATTTTTTTAATAGAGACATATAAGTCCCCAAGTGGACAACACAGGCTTTGAGGGAAGGCTGAGTGAAACCTTTTGCCTTATCAAAGCAAAGAACGTTTTAAATATGTTGAACCAAAAACTCCCTGGATGTGTGCATCCTTTCAATGCCATCAGCTCGGAGTTTTTCACTCCTGACGATCTATCAGTACATTACCGTCACAACCAAAAGAGACTTGTAGGTAAACCAGAAAGAGACCTGAGCCACCAGAAAATTACGACAATCTGCGTATCATCCATCTAAAATTCGTGGATCCTGACTAGCTTATCCAGAATGGTGGGAAGCATGGCAAAAAGTCTAAGCTTTGTTTTAAAAATCTTCAAAGGTTTCATCTACTTTTCCTGCTATGGGCCAAAGTTTCTCAAAAGTAGCTTTACAATAAATAGGCTTCACCAGCAAAGCCTGCTCATATGTTAAGTTCTTGTCCCACCTGTGTCCCGGTGTATCTCTTGTGGCCATCCAGTGGCCCCACTACAGCAGCAATGGCAATTGCTTTGTGGAGCAAAACAGGAACAATGAAATCAATTGAGTTAAAATTTTGCCTTCCCCTCAAAAATATCGGAAGTCACAAACCAACCAACCAAAACCTGACTGCTTTATAGTGACCCAGCACAGTCCCAGAAACACTCCTACCAGTGCAAAGTGGAAAGAGAGAGAAGCACAACACTAAGTGGGAACAAGCAGCCAAAACAGACAAAGTTATTTAAAATGGTTTCAACCCAGCCACATGTACTATGTCACCACATTCAGATGGACGAAACAGTGTGCCTTCTGAAGGTAAATGTGATGTCTTTAAAACCATTAGAAAATTATCTAATTAGAATTAAATTTTGAATTATCAAAATGTAATCCATATTACAGCTGACCATTAACATAAATTCCATTAATAATACAAATAAAATTACTTTTAACAGTGAGGTCAATTCAAGCATTAAACTATTTCCTTTAACATAAAGGAAGTTGGGGGTGGTGTTTGGGTTTCTTTGTTGTTTTTTGTTCCCCCTCTTTTTTTACTCCTTTTGTAAATAATACAATAAGAAGTCATAATAGAACAAAAAAGTTTTAGTGATTTTAAAATTTCGGTATCAGCAACATCCCCAAATGCAACTACCTGCTTAATTTACAAACCACAGCTATGCAGGTTAAATGCCTAATTCCTTGCCATCTAAATATTTAGACATGCAAATCTTTTTAATAACCTACATTTAATAAGCAGAAACAATATATTGATTCCTTGGCTCAATAATTATCAATTTTACATACAAAAGTTGTTTTGATAAACAGATATACCAATTCTCTATAAAATAAGTAGCAATTGCATTCAGGATTATTTAGGTCATAATTAAAATAAATTTTTAAATGTTTAATTTATTTTCAATAAAAATACAGCAAGGCATAAAAACATCCTTAAGTAGTGAACAAGAAATGCATAATTTACCATTTTTAAAACAGGGTTAGAATCAATAGCTTAATCAAGGGTTCCTCCTTACTGATTTCAGTCATGATTTAATCATGATTAAACACGTTATTTAAATCAAGTCTCCATGCTGTGAAAATAAAATTCAGTTCAGTAACCATGTTCCCACTCCTCCCCAGTTCCCAGGGCAAGGCCACAGAGGTAATACCAAAATAAAATATAGAACAGTGCTCAGTTCTGTCATCACAGGTACATTTATTTCAAGAATTCCACAATGGTTTTGTTTATGATGTTTGTTACTGGATCAATTCCCAGCCTATGGAGAAGTTCTGTTCCTTTCCAGTTGTAAATGTACCACACAGCTGGGAGTTTGTTTGTGGATTTTGTCATTAAATACACTGGAGAACAGAAGCCATTCTAAATAGCAAAAATCATGAGAAATACCTGCCCTTGGTGAAGGATACACAGTAGCCCCACTTCTTACAAAAGAAACAGGAATTATAGAAGTTTTTTATGATACCAAAACAACTAGAAGGAAAAAGAAAAAAAAAAAAGAAAGAGAGAAAGAGAATCGAGAACTCTGGGTTATGGCACTGAGCTAATTATCAAGCTCATTCTGCCTCTAGCCAGAACAGATTTTGCGGTCACTTGTTTACAGGAGTTTTTTTTCCCTCCTAAAAATCTAAGCCTCAAACTTAAATATTAACAACCTGAGAGGTACCTCCAGCCACATACGCTTATTCCGTAACTTTACATATAATGAATTTTCTAAGAAAGAGGTCAGGAACAGGCCTACATGAAAGCAGGAAGATTAGCACTTCAGCTCATGTTCTGGCACGCAGAAGAAATCACATTTCACTGAAGTCCTAACAACTCTCCTGCTGTAGCACGGCATAGGCAACTGCCTGCTACTAGCTCCAACTTGGACTTGTCATTCCAGATTGTATCCGTCCAGCTCCCCAGAAGATATATTCCTTAGAAAGGATCAAACAGCACACAGTTTCAAGGTGTGATACTGAAGAAATGTTTTTGTAAGAAATATAGACACGAATGTTTGTCTGTACATAACACAGAGTGTCATTACATACATGTAAAAATGCCTTAGCATTTTCTCTACACACAATTTTCAATAAGGTATGCAATAATACAGCAGAAGTATCTCATTTGCCAGTGCATCAGGTAAAAATTTTCCATTTGCCCCTTTTGTTCTTAGACGGGCTTAATTCATCTAGCGTGCAGGAACTGTATTAAATTAGGTCCTGGGACATTCCAAATTACCATCAGTAAATTATCTTCCTGTCATAGGAGCTAATTTAACAATCTCAGATTGCTTCAGATAATTTGCAATTCTTAACTATTAACCATTAACAAGTCTCCTAATTTAACATGAAATGTCTCTGTTATTAATCTAAATAGTCAAACCCTCTGACAGTGACCTTCCCAAATCTGTAACAACTTAGTAGTTAGACTGGAAGTTTCGGATCAAGGGTGATAATTCCTCCAGCCCCCTTTCCCCAGTGGCATGAACCGTCCTGGCGGAGGTCTAAACCACAGACAATTGCCTTAAACCTCTCTTTGCAGAGTTCCTGCCAGGGTCTGCTGCCAACACACACGGTGTGCACAGCCTCACAAGAGAAAATTTGGATTACAGATTTCATTCCTCCCCATTCTCAAATCCCTCTTGCTCCGTGAGGCTGAGGATACAGAAGCATCAGTATTTCAACAGAACGATTGCTCAGAGAGTCTGGATCATAGTTACACGCCGTGGCAATGGATCAAACAACCACCAGTATTTTCAGTTCATTGCAAAATTCAAGCAGTCTCTTAATTAAAACTTGAGCTTTAAAATACTAACGGTCTGTATTAAGTATTTAATACTATAGCCTTTCAAAAGCTTTGCATGGAATTGCCTAAAACACGCTGCTGCTAATTTCACTTCAGTGGAATTAGACACAACAGTGGAAAAGATAGAAAATAAATTGGGAGCTGCCATCTCCAATAGAAGCAGCAACTCAGACAGTAGAGGATATTTTTACAGGTTAGTCCCACTGAGAAAATTGTTAAAACAAAAAGGTATTAAATACAAGCTAAGGACAGAAAAATCAGATACTCAAGTTGGAATCCATCCAGGCTAACAGAGTTAAATACCAGCACTTGTATAAAGAGTGCCATGGGATTCTTTAAAGATTATTGCAGAATGTGAGTTGTGCTTCTCATCCACAACACGGAATTTGCACTAAACAGAGGCTGGTGTTAATTTGGCATTCCCTACTCAATTACTGAATGAGTCCAACCCTGCTCTGCTTGGGGAAAATAACAGAACCTGATCATCCAGTAAAAGTATTACTGAAATACATTGATTCTTCTGCCAGAATTCCTCCTTCAGGAAGGTAATTTTTAATTTTTATGGGTACTATTAAACCTTTTTTGGAACATACTACTAGGAAAAAAGCATCATCTAAAATTTGACGGGTTTTGGTGTAGCATAGCCTCATTGTAAAAGAGGGAAAAAAAAAAAGCCTGAGGAGCACTTTTTGTTCTCCCTCCTCAGTCCTGTTGAATGTTGCCCATCTCCCTAGGCTTTGCCCTACCCCAAATCTCCAAGCACTACTCTTCGAACCTTGTGGCCCACACTCCCAAGCCTCATATTAAGTTGTTTTTACCCATCAGGCTCTAAATGTCAACCATATCCTGGGCTGCATCAAAAGAAGCGCGGCCAGGTTGAGGGTATCGATTCTGCCCCTCTATTCCACTCTGGTGAGACCACACATGGAGTCCTGCATCCAGCTCTGGAGCCCTCAGCACAGGAAAGACATGGACCTGTTAGAGAGGGTCCAGAGGAGGGCCACAAAAATGATCTGGGGGGTGGAACACCTCTCCTATGAGGACAGGCTGAGAGAGTTGGGGTTGTTCAGCCTGGAGAAGAGGAGGCTCCAGGGATACCTTATTGCAGCCTTCCAGTACTTAAAGGGGGCTTACATGAAAGATGGGGACAGACTTTTTAGCAGGGCCTGTAGCAATAGGACAAGGGGTGATGGTTTTAAACTAAAACAGGGCAGACTTAGACTAGTAAAGAAGAAATTTTTACAATGAGAGTGGTGAGACACTGGCACAGGTTGCCCAGAGAGGTGGTAGATGCCCCACCCCTGGAAACATTCAAGGTCAGGTTCGACGGGGCTCTGAGCAACCTGCTCTAGCTGAACATGTCCCTGCTCATTGCATGGGTGTTGGACTAGATGACCTTTAAAAGTCCCTTCCAACCCAAACTATTCTGTGATTCTTTGATTGTAAATGTTTACATCAACTTCCATGACAAACTCTGCAACAAAGGTAGTTCCTGAGCCAAAGACTTAGCAGTACCACAAGTGACATCAGAACTTTCTCTCCACCATCCCTTCTTGCCTGAGGACCCTGTGGAAATGCCTTCTGGAAGGCTCATTCCCATCTGAGATGCTCACATTTTGCTGTCGCCTTACCCCATCGCCCCTCTCTGGGGAAGCAAAAGGAAAGCAATGCAGAGATGAAACCTTCCTGAGCCTTCTCTTGAAGTGTTTACTTCCCTTCCCCTCTCATCCTCCCCATCAGTCAATTCATTCTTCTTGTATTTTGCTGGTATTTACATTTTTATCCACATCAGTACTGAACTTTTTTTTTAAAACAGTAATTCTCATCATCTAAAACCAGTGTGTTCCGAACTCATCAAGCTACTGCAGTTTATATAATTTGATTGCCTCAAGTGAATTATTGCAAAAGAAAAAGCTTCCAACATTTTGGATGATCTACTGAGCTTTGTGTCTTCAAGTCTGGCATCTAATGTTCACAGTGTTTATCTGAATATCAAGCCATACTTTAAAAGCTACATAATAGTAGTAGACGAAGCATCACATTAAATTGTTTCTATCCTCATACTGTAGCTAACTTGCTCCATAATAATATGGTTCACAACTTAGAGTTCATTTTAACAAATCCCATAAAAATCCTCTGATGTGCTCAAGTTTCTATCAGATATATGACTTAATGACCAATTCATCGAAAGACATCAACAGAGTAGTTTAAAATCTGCAGTGGAGGTGGATAAATGCAGAAACCCCTATGAGGATATTAGCTGTTTACTACCTTACAGTCCCAAGGGAATGCTGCGTGACACAACGCAAGTCATCTGCACTGCTTTTATTCACTGCAAATGCCAAAACCAGCAGTATTTTTACTTTCAGATACTCAAAAAACATTTACTCAGTAAGTTAATTATAACAAAAGAGAGCAGTTAGGGGCCAGAGGATCTTTCTCCATATACAGCTGCCCTAGATGTAAGCTTATCCACGCTGCAATGATTCCAGCTCAGGGATGGCCGTGTACAGCTGGAATGCAGAGGGTGGCTTCCTGTGTAATCCAGGACTGACCATGAGTGACTGAGGGCCTCCAGGTTTACTTCCTATAATACAGAATGTAATTTATTTTTCAGGCTTTTACAAAAGAACCCCATACAACTGCCCTTCTGCTAACAAAACACAAAAAACAGCTGAATTAGTGCAAAACAGATTACAACAATAGTTCAGGCACTAACGCTTTAATATTCTGAACACTACTGTTTCCCCAAAACAGCATCTTTGTAACTTGTCACATTACCTGGCATGGTACAAGCTTGTCCATACTTCACTGGAATCCAGCATCAAGCCTACTCTGGCCCTTGTTTAGCAGAGTGGCAAGCTGCAAGTATTGAGACTCTCTGGGGCTGGGAGGAAGACTCCTAATCCTATGCCCATAAAGCAGCACTATATGGTTACCACAGTCACTATGTCCCCAGAGTGACCCAGACCCAAAAATCAGAACCCAGGAGTCCTCTACTCTTGGGTGCAACCACTCTCTGCCAGGCCAGAGCCACTATTAATGTGCCTACAGTAGGGTCAAAGATGAAAAGCTTTTAACAGAATATACTGACGGATACTTGACACTGACAGGCAAACGAAGCAGAGATAACTCCCCATGGGTAATCCAATAATGGAAGAAACATGAGTATTTTGTTGGAAGTTAACAAATAATCATCAGCTCCTTTCCCCAAATAAGGTTTCTGTGAATTTACTGAACAAGTCATTCAAATATAATTCTTGACAAGTACTCAGCAGACTGCACAGCCTTGCCATGCTTACAGCAGCCTGAGCTCTTCCCCGGCTGGGGTCAACAAGGAGAGGAAGCACAACTATTCAAACGCTACCAGAGGTACCTTGCTAAGCACAAGGTATATAGCAGCTAGCCTGTGGCTGCCCTGAATTTCTGTGAATGTTCCATAAACAAAGTCAGTCTTGCCTTTAAAGTAGCAAATATAAAGAAATACTTAGTACTAACGCTGAATCTGCACCACTTGGCAGAGGTATAGGGAGCTTGTAGCCCTCACTCTCAGATACGCACTTTGCGAAGTCCCAACTGCAGGAAAGGAGAGCTGCTTGGTGTACCCCACACTCCTATATTCCCCCCCCCAGCCATACACACACACATTGACTATGTGCTCGCTCTGACCCTACTCACATGCTGAGGTTTGCATCAGAAGGAAACCCAGGCACACAGTGCAAAGATGTGTAACTTAACCCACCTCCTACCACTGAAGCAGGACGCAGCCAGAGCTCACATGGGGCCAGGAGTTTGCACTGCAGAGCATTCTTCCCTCGAAAGTAGGTCAGCTTAAACTAACAAAATTCATTCTGCAAAATTATGCATCAGATTTTTGTTTTTTCCAAGACACCGCCAACAGTGTTCCCAGGCCCCAGAGTGTATCTGCTGTTCAAGACTATTTTGTTTTCTTTAAAGGAAACTCTCTGGTTCCTAAAATTGCAATTCTTGTTTCTCCCCTCTCTACCAGTAACCATCTAAGCCTTCCTAGTTGTAACACATTTACCTAGTTAATACAGACTTGTTTTCAGGGAGAGTAGGGTGACGGAATTTTTTCACCCATGAATTAAGAGGATTCTTAACAAGAGCAAAAGTTCATTTGGCAAATAAGAGTTTTGAAACTCAACTCTCCTAGGATCAATTCCCTTCACTTCTGGCTTAAGAGCTGCAGAAAACTGAAAGCATAATCCCTGACATTTCACTGTACTTGCAGGACTAAAATATTTGCCCTGTAGATATGCCAACACTGCAAGTAACTAGGTAGAAGCTAATCACACTATAGATTTCATTGTAATTTAAAAATACCCAGAGCACCTCACTAGTCCATCCACATGGCAGTATAAGTGGGTCCACTTGGTAAATGGTTTCATCTACCTGTCTGTCAGCAGAGAGATGAAAAAGAATATTGATAGCATAACTGGGCAGTTATGTAAATTGGACAACTAAACCGATTCCAAATAATTTCTAACTCTTTTCTTTCCCCACAATAAAATTTATTACTCCTCCCTTTCAGTAAACAGCCTTTGGCAGGCACACAATTTTTTGCAACTGTCACTAGAAAGGTAGTCAAAGGGAAGATAATAGATTTTAGAACTTGGTATTGTAGGGCTTTTTTTTTTTTCTGATTACTAACACTTTTTTATGTTACTGTTTTAAAGCTACTTGTTATGCATAACTCTGCTATTTGTTTCTAACACACTGGTTGTAATTTTGTAAATATTTCTCTATTTGACTTTTTATCTCTTTGTTAGCATAAAAACCCCATAACATTTAACTTCTCCCCATAGCAATAATAAAGAGTTTACAACCTCTCATAGATATCCTGTCAATACAAACTGGATGTAAACAAGTTTTAAAGTGAGTGGCAGTAAGTTCTTTAAGTAAGCTAGCCATTTAAGGAAAATGGCTGTAAATACATTAAAAGTTATCAAAGCTTCTTATGAAAAAATACTTTTATCCAAGAACTAGACCACATAATTAAACAATTCACATGTTAGTTATAAACTAGTTTTAATTAAAGGTAATCTGACTCATTTTAACTAAGTATAAATTTAAAGTCAAACAACATATTTGTATCCATTTTCTACAGTATCTGTCATTTCTCCACAGTGGCTGATGAAACTTGCCAGTGAAAAACGTTTTGAGTAGGCAACCTGTAATACAGCTATGGTTTATTTCTGTCAAAGGCTGACTGCTGAAGTGTGAAAGAAACTCATTAAAAATCTCTCACTGTGATCCTCCATTGCAAGTGAAAAAAGAAAGAAAATACTTAATGAAGGGTACACTTAGCCTGAAGCCACATTCATATTCTGCTTTTCATTTTACACTATTTCAGTAAGCAATTAAAAGACAGCAATTAGTCACAGAAACACTATTCATACTGGTCATATTGGGAGATTAAAGAGGTTAACACTTATTTTATGTTAATATTATGAAAGTAATGAGGGAGATCAAGAATAATACAGCCAACTAAAAAGCAATGCTAAAATAAATAGAAGAATCTCTTACCTTAATCTTAAGACAAGATTCACCGCACATGGAACTTCACTATATTCGTCACTAACAGGAGGCTGAGACTATTAAAGAAAATGCAAAAACTCTTATAATGGATGCCAAAGGAAAAAAAAAATCCCAAAATACTTGCCATGCTAACAGTTTGAAGTTAGCACAGAATATTTTACACATCCTCTAACTCTCAGAAACCTTTTAAACACTTTCAGTAACACAGTCTTAAAATATAGCCGATTCCAGTAAAACTGCCATATTTCAATTGCAGAGATACAAATGATAAGGCCTGCGTAAAGCACTGCATGTAAGAGCTTTTAATCCACCTTCCATCAAAGCTCCAATAACCTAATAAATAATATACACACAGTGAGAATACCAAGCTACTACTCACATTATTTTTGCGTAACAGCTTTGGTTGTTAAGGAAGTCTTGCATCTACCCATCTGCAAAGAACTAGTAGCATATCAAAGTGGGCATCACAGCTCGGAGAATGTCTTTCACAGAGAAAAAATCAGGAACATTTTTCACGCTATCACTCCTCCCTCACACTATGATATCCTCCCCAGCCCTCAACTAACATTTATATGATGTCTCAAGTAAAAGTGTATCCTACGTACAGAGTACCTCAGGGTCCTCTGCCCTATTATGATTTCGTATCCAACCTGGTATGTTGTCACCGCTCAGAGAAGCCTGTTCAAAGGCTACAGTCAAGTCCTCCCAAAATGAAAGACTTGCATCACAAAATTAATTTGATTGTTTTCCAACAGTTTTTCACATTAAAGCTACTTTAAAAAGTTACACAAGATCTGTATTTTATTATCTGTGTATTTTAACAAATATTTTAAACATAAGTTAATGAATATTTGGAAATTTATTTAATCCCTAAAAGGGGACTAGATATTTGTCTACTTCAGTTAAGTCCTTCCATTCATATAAACTATTACTATTATTTCTGCATCTTCAGCAGACCTGTTATTTCAGTGTATAGGAACGTGCAGCCCAAAGACCAACAGGCACACACCAACAGTGACAAGCTGCACTAGGCTCAGTTCCAAGTCAACTTTTGGAGCATTTAGGAAAAGAAAAATCAACAGCAGACTTCAAGCAGAGACTTTTTTCTCCTTCATAAACTAAACAACTCATAATAAGAGTTACCTGTACAAACTAAGTCACAAACTGCAGAACTCTCAATTTCTAAGACATAAAAACCTCTGTCGGGTGAAAGCCCTTTTTCTTTTTTTTCCCCTGTACTCAACTTACATAAGACATCTCAGATGCTGAAGCACTATGTCAACTAGCTCTGCAACGGAAAGACTGGGGTCATCACAGGAGCTAACAGGACCAAACCTGGCAGGAAGCTGTTAGTCTTTCAGAACATTTCTATGACACCAATGAAAATCAGAAAATCTAAAATTGCAGGTGAAGTGGCAAGGGTCATCCACCCAAGGAATAGACATTTTTAAAAGAGCACTTTGGCTGTAAGCCAGTAATCCTATTAAGCAATTATTTATAGCAGCAATGCTTCCCACACTCTCAGCGCAGGGCCATGAAACTCAATATGGTATTTTATTCCTCTCAATTAATCTACTACTATGCCACATTACTGAACTATTTTACTGTATACGGGATGAAGCATTTTAATGACAAACTACATGTCGTGATACAAATCCTAAGCGTGAAAAATTATTTGGAGATCTGGCTACTCAAAAACAGCCATTATTACTCTGACAAAAAGACAGCAATTAGTGTGATCCAGTTATGAAGATTCATTAAAAACAGAGAAATTACCTATCTTAACTAATTCTCCTGGGCACAAACATAACATGACTTTAAATTTCCTATCCATCTTATCCAGTGTGTGCTCACATTAATCGTTACAGGCCCAACTGCATACAGCTCTATCTTCGCAAGTACTTGCCATACAAGGCTGCAGAACAACACTCCCACCTCAATTCACATTTTTAACAACAGAAATGAAAAAGAAAACCCTTCACTCAAACACTTGGAAGAAAAAAAAAATTGATAAAGACATTTTTACCTCTGTGTTCTCCTCCTCTTTTACTCTTCGTGACTGGAAAACAAATGAAGTGAGATATGAGCTATGCAACTTTATACATTAAAGATCCAGAAATACTAACAATTAACATTAAGACAGAACTACCTTGCAGAGTACAAATGTCTTGGCATAAACAAAAGTTACCTTTTCCTGAGAAACAGCAGCTTTGCCTTCCTCGCTCTTCTCATCCATTTCATCATCACTCCATTCCCAGTCCCCATCTTCTGTTTTATGAAGGTGACCACTGGAACCTGGTACTCGTCTGACCTACCATTACAGAGACAACTTTAGTCTTTATTGGTGCTCTGGTTAATGAGCAATTCTTCGTTATTTTTATCTATATGCTTTCATTAGTTTGCTGGAGGAGTTACTGGCATACTGGAATAATATCTGACCTCAGAGGTCATCCTTGAGCCAGTGGGAACAGCTAACCTATGCAAAATTCATATAGGCAAACGGAGTTTGAACGTATTTTACAACCGCTTGTTCTTGGGACACAAGTAAAAAACTTCAATTTTTCTGCTAAAAAGCTTTAAAATGAGTAAAGGTGTTAAGGATACTTTAAAAGTAAAATTATCCTTATTTCAAAAAAACACCAGGTATGTGCAGACTGAGAAGGTAGGCAAACATGCATCCCACCAAACTCAGGTAGATCAAACAGTCTAACAAGGCTTAATAGGAGTATTCAGCAGCTACATCTGAAAATTACATACTCTTCTAGTGCCACCTCACTCTTTTTCACAGTCTGACAACACACTGGTTTTTCCTGGATCGTGTTCAGCTTATCTGAGCAAAACAAAAGAACACCCAACAATTCTTCCCACACCTTGGTACGCATTTATGAGACCTATGAGATGGCTGGAAGCACAGCACAATAAGCAGCAGCCCCACTGGTGTTCAGATTAGAATTGCTTTCCCTTATTATTTCACATTACTGAACCAAGATACAGTTCCTGCTGCACAACTTCAAATGTTTGTACAGGTAAGCTCCCCAGCTTAAAGCTTAAAGCATATTCTTTTGAATTATAAAAAAGGAGAAAAGTTATTGAGGAAAACAGCCTATATACATTGGTAACAGAATGAAAGGAACAGAGAGCATTAAGTGTTCACAGCACACAAAAGAGAGAACTAACTTGGCAGAAAAGCAGTTTCAGGCCAAGACCAACTGTTGGAGAAGACATCTAATAAAATAACTTAAAAAAAAAAAAATTATGAACCAGATGGCCTTAGCTCGAAATGGTATATCCTGTTTGCCAGTATCTGCAGTAACATACAACAGCCTGGTTCAACTTTGGTTTCACAGATCCCCGATTGTGCTGTTTTGCACTGAAGTATACTGAGCACTGATTAACTTCGTTCTACCACCCTGATGGTTGGTGGCAGTGATGGAAACCCACTCTGCCAGCACAGCTACCTCACAAAACAGGAAGCTTAAAAAAAAGAAAAAAAGAAAAAAAGACCTGATGTCTGACTAGAAAAATTACTGGTTTGTCAACATAATGTTGAAGTAGTAGTAGTACTGTAGTAACTGGTAGTAACCTTGTTCTAAACTCCTCCCAGTTGCTTTAAATCACAATGCGGGGAGAGATGCAGCACATGACAGATTCCAGCTGCTTTTAAATCCCATCAGGTAGTACTTCAGCAAAGAATGTGTGGCATGAAAATAGGACACTGGAAATCTGAGCTCATGAGCTTCTTGAAAGCTGTGCGATGCAGATATTAATACAATTTTTACAAGGTGGCTTCTCATAGAGAGCTGAGCACTTCAGCTATTTCTGTTCTGGATTTGGACCAAGCACAATTTGGAGCTAGTTGGCCTGACATCACAACAGCAGGAGCGAGTATGAGCTTAGCAGCCTTCTTCCAAAACCTTAACAAAGCAGTTATCTTGGTGTCTGTCTGCACTCTATCCCTCTTGCCTCCCCAAACACCCATCTGCTCCTCTCCTTTCCCTTTTGCACGTGTAAGACTAAACCAGAGGAAAGGGTGAAGTTTCCAGAACCTCAGCACATTTCTGTACCTTACTCAGTCCTTACGATATTCCTCCCTTACATTTCTTCCCTGCACCCCCAAATAAGAGTGCTCTGCTCAGTTTCTCCATATTTTGTACTCCTTTGAAACTGAGAAGAGGGGAAACCTATGCAGGACACCAGGGGAATATCCTACTCCATCACTTGCTTGACAAATTCTGCACTAGTTTCCCTGTTTCCCCTACCAGGCGCCTAATGCACCAATTTTAGCTCTAGCTGCCTCAAAGCTTGGTGCAAGAAGCTCATGTGTGTTTGGGAGGGAGGACCCAGCAAAAGTCAACAGCAGTAGTAGTACAGCAATTTCTTACTCGGTTGCAATCAACCCAGGCACAATCAGTGGGCTCTGACTGTCTACATCATCAGGGATGAGCAAGATACAAGGTAATCGAGCAGGCAATTTGCCTGGTGCTTGTGGATATAATTTAATGTTCTTCAAGGAACAGTCCTGACGCAGGCTTTTGTTTAACAGCACAAGCATTTTAGCGACAGCTATACATGAACCTATGAGAGGGCATCAACCACAACCAAACCATGCCTTTTTCAAACAGAATAAAATAGGTTTACAGACACATTCACACACTACATCGTGCACTAATCAAAATCTTTTCTGCGTCCGTTTTCAGTTGTTCTGAAGACTTATTCGAACTAGAACGATTTTAATGGAGCTTAATGAAGCTGGCAGAGAGTTATGGGAGAAGGCTTTACTGATGAAGATGGAGTGCATTTCAAGTTTTTAAATAGATTGCCTTTTAATAAGCAATAAACAAATGGCTCAAGGAAAAGAAAATAAGTTACTGCAAAATAAAATACCGTGTTAAATTAAATTATTTTCTTGAAAGGTGTTTGAAGGCAGAAAAACAAAAGTTTAGACTTGTACTCTGCTTCAATCAGACTGATTACCACCAGCACACATATTCACAGGAAAGAAATCATAGTTTCAGCTATAGCCAAGTACCCAACCTATTCAGCCTTCAACAATGTGAAGTTGTTTATGACTTTTTTTGTTGGTGGGTATGTTTAACACTCGCATTACTTAGCAAATGAATCTGCAGAATTTTTGATTAACGGTCACTTTTGCTCACGCTCAGTTCTGGTTAAAGCCACAAAGACTCGGTCACATAGGGAGGGCATGTACCCGAGGTGTGGGATGGCACAAGAGCAGTGCACCATGCCTGCAAATAAATTAATTGTCTCTTCATTCATCATAAACCTGTAGAACTCTAACATCACATATTGATGGAAATATATTAGCTTAAATTTCTGTTGTAATAGAAACTTAAAACAGGCTTGATACTAGTATAGTGCTGCTTCTCTTGAGGTTTTTCTAGTTTCTTTTCCAGACCACATTCACTGAAATGCATATCGGTAGTAACACATGTGAAGTATTTTAGGAGACAGCTAGCATTTTACCATATTCAACTTAGGTTAATAAAAAGCAAAAATACACTACAAGTAGTAAAGGAATAAAACCTACATTATACAACTAAAGCCTTTTAGGCTTTGGATTTGGCACAGCCAGAGGACCACTTTAAAGGGCTAAGATAAGACAACTGAGACAATCTACTACTTTGCTTCCATGGGAAGAGACAATCCTGAGATGTCCAGCAGGGCTGCACCCAGACCTACCTGGCTGTACAGTGAGCAGGTTCAACCCACAGGCCTGGGAAAAAAAAAAACAAACTAGTCTTTTGCAAGACTTGTGATCTAAATCAGCCCATCTTAAGGTCAAACCGCAAAGACTGTAAGCAAAGAGGCAGAAACAAAAGCGGCAGTGAGAGGGACATTGGATCATCTTGTTTTGGCAGCAGCAATCCCTCAGGATCCTCAAAATGACATTCTCTAAAATGCTTACAATGCAGCATCATGACTGGAGTGCACGATCTGCCACACCCAAGTCTCCTCAAGCTTTCATTTGTGCTACTACAGCTGTGCAGACAACCCCATTGAAGAATTAAAATGGAACACGGTTAGCTTGCAGCCAAATCAGATTTTTAATTTAGCTGGCCATGAGCTAGCACAAGCCCTAGAGCCTGCACAAGAGGAGGAGCTGCAATATCATTTTCAGTAGTTGCCCAAATCATCTGTGGTAAGAAATCACCGTACATTCCCAAAAAGTGATACAGACTTAAATATGAACAGGGAGCAAATAGATCCAGACACAGCATACATTCGTCTCCATTCCCCTTCATGAGCATGCTAGTTTAAGTTCTTTAAATCTGTAACACAATCTTTTGTCATTCCTTCTTCTTTTATTCAGCCCAAATACTAGGCTTTCAGTATTAGGCTCAGTATTTTTAATTTCCTTCCTACATGCAAACACTATAAACATATTGTTGGCTTTTCAGCATAAAAAAACCCCAACTTTTCAAAAGTATCTTTGCAGCTTTTTAATCATGAATTAATATCTGCAATCAACATTACACATCAGCACACATTTTCCTAGGAGGGGAAAAAAGTCCAACTACCTGCTTCCAGCACTTTTTTTATATGCTACTTTCTCATATAAAAATCTTTTTTCTTAATGAAAAAACAGAATAGAATAATGCTGTTATTTTATGTTCTGAAACAGAAATGATAGCATAGAAGAACATTTTGTAGTCTGGATACACAGTTCATTGCTATCAAATATTTAACTAGAAAAGGATAACTTTACTTCAGGAAAAACTAATTTGGTATTTTGTCCTATCAATATATTGTTTGTACTTTCAGAAGGGATGCATCTAGGATAAGCATCTAAGCATTGTAATGACAGTGGCAGAGTTCGGAGATGACAGTAGCACCACGTTAGATATGAATCAGCTGTAGGGGTCATCACCCATTGCAATGTCCATACAGTTTATTAGACTATGATAATCTGTAAGAGTTTAAGAACAGTCATAATCAATCCAAGCAATAAACTCCAGCATTGACCAGTTGTATCTTAGCTTTGAAAAGAAGAAGTAAGTGTGAAGGCAACCCTTTGGCACTTTATGTATTCCCCCAATTTCTAGTAATCCTCTTTTCATATTATGTTTGCTTTTTAAATAACGTTTAAAATCCTAAGACCTTTTAACAACCGTGGGATAAAATTAAAGCAATTTTGTCCCTTAAAGAAACCGGTTCTTCTTAAACACTTGTCTTTGGACATGAAACATTGGCCTTTTTTGTGCTACCCCAAGTACTAGTTTGCTAGGATGCAGTGCATCACATTTTTATAAAGGTATGCCAGGGCGCTACACTAAAATCTTCACGAGATTTTCAATTCATCACAATCAAGTCTTTCCGACCTTTTGGATTACTCTTGAAGTGTTCGTCACAGAGTGTGGTGAAGCTCTATATCCCTTCTGTCCTTACAGGCCTAAACAACCTTCAACACAGAAAAAACCTTTCCCAGCAAGTACACTAAGGGCTTTTATAACAGGCCTGTGAGGGAGGAAAAGAGAAAAGGAACAAAGATAAGCATCACTGAGCAGCACCACTGCAAGAATTACTCTGTTAGAAATGCATCTTCATCAGGGTGGAAACAAAGAGAGCGTTTCTCTAGGTGACATTCCCGCATACTTTACTGTTTTGATTGTTTCCTTTCAATTTATAGGAACAGGTGTGCAATACGCAAGTATTTTGCTGAAGAATAGTTATATACATACACGTGCTGAGCTGTAGCCTGTTAAGCACTCGCACTGTGCGATACAACAACAGGAATCTGTGCCTCAGGCATCAAGCCTTTGTAGCAAAAACATTACAGTGCGCCTGGGAGCGGGGAACGATTATCCCATTTTCTCCCATCAAACCCCAGTCCCCTATGGCAAAGCTTATAAATTCTTTCCTTTGGCGGTGGGCAGCTGAAGCTACTCTTAAATGCTGCAGCTTGTAAAAGTTAACGAAAATGCTGCAATGGGCCAACAGAAAAATGACTACGTAGAAAAGATGAGGTGAGTTCACAGGGGCTTGATGGCCTACAATAACACTCAACTGTTATCTAAAAAATAAACTATATGGCTGCTGGTGGAAGGTTATACAAAGCTGTGTTCACCACTGCACAAAATAGTCATCTGTGCTTCGCCAATAATCTCAGCCTCACTGGGTCACTGCAGGAACCCCTGGAAAAACTCATAGAAACAGCAGCAGATCTGAAGAGAACACACAAACACACAGCAATAAAGATCATCACTCAAGATATTTTCAAACAGCAAAGATATTCCTACCCAAATTCAGAGAGACAATGCAACATGATGAACGCCTCAGCATCCCAAGTCCCACTTAAAGAATCTCTTATATTCCTAACAGAGTTCAACTCCCAGCTCTGCTCAACAAAAGTATTCTTGGAAATGTATGTTGAAGATACACTTCACAAATACGGACATTAAGAGTTTTTCTACCCTCAAAATAAAGTGCTAAAGGAAATTAATGTGAACGAACAGTGTCAAGTGTATGCAAGACAGACCATTCATCCCAACTTCTAGTATTGCCCTGGTAGGCAAAAGAATTACCTGAAGACAAGAAGGAAGGAAGTTGAAACCATGCTTATCTTGGAGCCTTGAAGACATAACTTAGGAATGAGTACTGCATAGCTCTCAAAGGATACCATACAATGATAAAGAAGCCAAGCAAGCCCAGACTTCATGCCCTGCTGATCAACTTTCAATGAGATTCAATGACACTTCACCATTGAAGGAACAGATAAACCTCTCTTTTCTTCTGATTTTATTTTACAACCAAGTATAGCATTTCCCTCACATGACCTGTCCTTCAAAGAATACACTATGTTCTTCCTGATTCATGCTACCTCAAACTTCGGTGGTTTACACACAGACAGTTAAAGTGTGTTCTTTTCTTCTTTTTATGTTCCCCTTTTCTTTCTACAGGGAGATTTTTAAGACTGTAAATATTATTTCACAACTACATCCATGGTTTCTATCATATGACATATTGATTGCAAATTCACAGTTCAACCTGCTGGAGAGAAGACATCTCTGCAGTCCTCTATATGCAAGCCTAAAACCATCAGTGGACTTCGGTTCAATTTCCCAATCCTCAATTCCCCAGCAAGAATATACAACAGGGTTGTATTTGGAATATTGTAAATATTTGGAATTTCATTACTGTTTATCATTTGAGATACTACTAGAAGACCGATATCAAAGGAAGCATGCTTATATTTCACCCAAATGATTACAGAATTACAGTAGTTGAGAATATTCTATATATTTCTTCTGATAACTTGTTACAGGCCTCCAGTTTTGCAGAAGGAGATAAAGAAGTGGACAAATGAAATGGTTTATCCAAGGCCACAAAGCAAATCCAAGACAGAGCATGGAACTGAAACAAACTCCTGTATCTCTACAAAAATAAGGAGGAATTTCTTTTACATTGCATGCTGTAGATACACAAATGCAATTTCTCCATCAGCTTTAGTCAAAATACATGGCATCAATAGTTCTTTATGCTAGGATTATATCTCTCTCTGTTAATATTTCAGAGGGAAAGGGAAACAGGTTAAAACATGCTCAATTCTAATTTGGTTTGTATTGTTTTAAAAACCTAAATGCTCCTTCCAAAATAGGACCTACACTGAATCATAACTTTAGCTAATAAAGAAAACAATGAAAGCGTGCAGCCTTACAAAGACAAATTAGCACATATTAGAAAACATATTTCACATAAATCAGAAGAGCACACAGGGAATAAAAAATGAGTTTGCATGACTGGCATTTAAACTGCACCCAACACAAAAGCAGCTCAGAACATTGTAATCTACAACCAAAAGCAGTTTGTAGGAGAAAAAACTTAACAAGCCACTGACAACACTACCACAGCTGTGGAAGAAACACATTATGGATATCAGCTGCAACACAGAATCTTGGACAATTTAGTGACTGAAAAAAACGTGACTACCACAAAAATATTAAGCATATTATTATTATTATTGTGCATGTTGTTGCTGGTTAAAGCTTATTCCAGTATACGCCAGCGTCACAAAGATTTAAGAATAAATTAAGCTGATGACAGAATTATTTGTCCTCACACTCTTAAAGTAGGATACAGATAAGTTAACATTCCCAGCCAACAATAGCATGCATCAGCCTTCCAGGAGAAAGTCTGCTTAACTTTGAACAGGGCAACTGTAAATCCCGTCCATCGAAGGTTAGCCCAAACCAGCCTGACAGAGACAGAACTCCAGCATCAGAATGCAGGAGCTGCCCACACTTCCCAAAGCTTGACGAAAGGTAGGCTACAGCACAAAGAAGCAAAACAAATAGTTGTCGTCTAGGCACTGATGTGCTTGCTATACGTAGATGTTAGAGACTGAGGAAAGAAGAATCTATTATTCATCACTGACTCTTTTGCTTCTGCAATCTTTTTACAAGTTTATTTTTGTAGGGTGACAAGGAAGGGAATGAACATTTTCTGAATATTAAGATCTTTCTACTTCATTATTTACTACTACTCAAAACAGCAAAGAACTGGGCCCACTTACAGATTTATTATTTTATTTCAAGGTCTAATTTAAAAAAAAAAAACACACACACACTGTAGGATACCAATGCATACATGCATAAAACATTATTGCAATTCATACATGGTACAGCACATGATCTAGACCACATTAAAAACCCATTCTTTCAGTAAGAGTAATATCATGCATCTATTGTCTTTTCCCTCATTCTACAGGAAGATAACTGAACTAGTAATCTTGATTTTCCCACTATCTCAATTATTTAAGTTATTCCTATTAAAGTCCCTGGCAGCTGAACATTTGGGATGGAATCCTGGGTAGATTTAAAACATTTTTAACCCTGTTCCACAAAACAGTATGTTGACCTGAAAGTACAGCAAATAAGATGCATTTGTGTAAGCAAAATTGATGGCATTAATGAGCATTAAACATTTCAGTAACGTGGAAGGTGTCTTGTGGCCCTCTGTATATAGGTAACTTAGAGCCCAAATGTAATTTGTTCCTGAATTCCTGGAGGCAAATATGTAGACTCCACTCATTTAAAACACATCTGCAGAAGCTTTTGTGGAACCCTGACACTGCTCCCTATTAACTTCTAACTAGAGAACAGTCAGTGCTGGTGTCCATTTTTTGAACTTGCATATCTACAGAAAGCAATCCTTTTTTTTTTTTAAACACCCATCCTTCTGGAAATATTGCAGTCCAACAAATTAACTAGCATGGCTTTTTCTGGAGATAAAATTATCTTTTATTTTACCACTGATGCCCTTCAGCTACATCTGCTAGTACAGTATTCAAGATATACACAATCCCACATGCCCCAGAAAGCAGGAATGACAAGGTGGTTATTTAAACACCTCATCTTTTTCATTTGCTGCAGTCTGTCTTAGTAAGAGCCCAGATCTGACTTTCAGGAAGAAAGAGCAGTCAACTGATACTGTACTATCAGCACAGACTGGGGGATGAAGGGATTGAGAGCAGCCCTGCTGAGAAGGACTTGGGGGTACTGGTGGATGAAAGCTGGACATGAGCCGGCAATTTGCACTCGCAGCCCAGAAGGCCAACCGTATCCTGGGCTGCACCCAAAGCAGTGTGGCCAGCAAGTCGAGGGTGTCAATTCTGCCCCTCTGCTCCGCTCTGGTGAGACCCCAGCTGGAGTCCTGCATCCAGCTCTGGAGCCCTCAGCACAGGAAAGACATGGACCTGTTAGAGAGGGTGCAGAGGAGGGCCACAAAAATGATCAGAGGGATGGAACACCTCTCCTGAGAGGACAGGCTGAGAGAGTTGGGGTTGTTCAGTCTGGAGAAGAGAAGGCTCTGGGGACACCTTATTGCAGCCTTCCAGTACTTAAAGGGGGCTTACAAGAAAGATGGGGACAGACTTTTTAGCAGGGCCTGTAGCAATAGGACCAAGGGGTGATGGTTTTAAACTAAAAGAGCAGATATTTAGACTAGATACAAGGAAGAAGTTTTTACAGTGAGGGTGGTGAAACACTGGCACAGGTTGCCCAGAGAGGTGGCAGATGCCCCACCCCTGGAAACATTCCAGGTTGGGTTGGACGGGGCTCTGAGCAACCTGCTCTAGTTGAAGATGTCCCTGCTCATTGCAGGGGGGGGGAGGGGGTGGACTAGATGACCTTGAAAGGTCCTTTCCAACCCCAACTATTCTATGAATCTATACCTTCACCCTTCCCTAGGACTGTGGTAGTGGTTCTTAACAGGAGACAGGGCTCCTGCCCAGAAGCTCTATAAGAACAGATACGCTGAATTACTCTTTAAAGTGCCAATATTACTTAGTAATTGATAAGGTGAGGTTTTTTGCATCCCCAACCCCACCTCACCCTTTTTTTTTTTTCTTTTTTTTTTTCCAAATCAGAAGTCCCAAGAGCTCCACTTGTCATACAACCTCATGAGAAGTATTTACAATGCCACTTACCATGCCAGTTATTTTATAGGAAGAATGATGATGAGGAATAGGACACTACTGAACACAGTTTTGGTTTTAGCACAACATTTTGCTCTGTATTTTTCTCTCCCAAAAAACCCCAGACCATCTCCTTCCATACACCTCTTAAGTCCACAGAGCAATCAGATTTCATAATTTTTACATTTAGCCCTCTTGCAAACATTTCCTGAACGTTTCCTAAGATACAAAAGCAAATTTCAATCTCCACATCTATGCATTCATTTGCATGCCAATGCAACGAAGGAAATCAGCATAGCATCACATTTATCCAATCATTGGCACAAGCCTTTTGCTTAAAACAGTTACATATTTAATCACAGCTCAGCACTTGAGGTAAAAGGCAGACCACAGAAAAGACAATTTCTACAATATATTTTCCTGCAAAAGAGCATCAGTCTTTTTGTATAACATTTTTGAATTAAAAAAGAAAAAAAAAATCCGAGGTCCATGACAAAGCCTGAATTTGCACATGTATACATCATCCTTTGTTCAAAGGTTGAGGCACTTCCTCAAGAGAAGGTTAGTCCCCATCCAACCCAGTCTCACAGATCATGTGAGCACCCTAATCCCTTCACTGCTGGCTATTCTTAAATTCCCCTGAGTGCATTATAGTGCAAAGTCTCATTTTTATTCTAATGCAAGCTACAACATTTCTGCAAACCTGAATGTGCTTTATGCAATTGGGAACCTTGTTTTTTCTCATGATGACTTATGCAGACTATCATTATTAGTGGGATGTACTACTACCTTTCTAAAATACTACCCTGACATTTCTACTTTGTAAGGCTCAAAAGGTATTAAGATATCACAGTAATTTGGTGTTAGCATCCCCTCCTCTTAAGCTACTCTGCATACTACAAATATAATACATAAAAAACCTTCCTCTTAGTCTTTGTTTTTCTCCTATTTGGAAAGGAAGTTAGACAGGACTTTAAGCATTTCATATTCATATGCAGAAACTGGAGGGTGGGGGGAGGAAGGTGGCTTTTGGGGGCATTTTTTATTGGTGTTTTTAGGTTTGTTTTTTTTTTTTTTTTAAAAAAGAAACACCGCTGAAGACTACATAAGCCCCTTCCCTTTGCAAGAGCTGGAGGTTTGTTGCATTACACCTTTTGTGGTATGAAGAGATCCATGTCCTCCACTTCACTGCCCACAGCCACATGCCACAGAAACTTTCCTGGGGGAAAAAAAATTCATGTATGCAGAAAAGGATAGGTAAGGTTGGTCCTGAACCCTGAAAACTTGCAAAAGTTACCATTCATACTCCACATCAAATTAATTGTTATTCCTTCTCTACACTGTACAACCATGCTTAGGTTTTGTCCAAATTGCTGACTAAAAGGACACAAATGACTTCAGGCTTTACAGTTCCCGAAAAATGTCTTTAGACGTTTCTGGTATTTATATTCCCTATGTGAAACAACAGAACTTTTTGACTGAAGAACACAGGGAAGCTCCCAGGAAGAAAACATGTTATTTGGTGTACACATCTCCCATAGCTTAAAGTCTCAGTCTGAAGGGTTTGAGTTTCAGTATTCCAAAGTGACCTTACTGTGGGAGGAGATGAGGTGTCATTAGCACTTCAGGTAGTATACCCTGAGTCAGTAAAGGCAAGAGCAGAGAATATTCTTGCATATATATCTGTTTTCTCGCTAGAAAGAT
Organism: Phaethon lepturus; assembly: GCF_000687285.1. Lineage (NCBI taxonomy): Eukaryota > Metazoa > Chordata > Aves > Phaethontiformes > Phaethontidae > Phaethon > Phaethon lepturus. The sequence continues at coordinate 5,104 of NW_010525388.1, read as the reverse complement.
ACAGGCATATCAAATCCATCAATTCCAACTGAATTCTTCAATTCCAAGTCTTGCAAATGGGGTCCTGCAAAACACAGCAACACTGAAAGAAACTATTATCCCATTTAAAATTTTACATTAGAATAATGGCCAAAAATCTTTCATTTACTTTGGGGTCAAGCTTTCATAAACTATGTTTTGATCTCACAAACATTTTCTTCAAAAATTTAAACTGCACCTCTGTTGGAATGAAAATACATATATTCACAGCTATCCAGCACAGCCTTCCAAAGAAGTTATTTATTGTTTGCTGTGAAGTGTTCAATGTCATGTTTATGGAACATTCATAATTACCGTCAATGACATAAGTCAATATTGAAAAATATGAGTCACTGATGCAAACTTGCAAATATTTCTTTCTTCCTTAATGCAGCAAAGTATTGCAAAAACTGAAGTCATTTAAGAATAGAAAACACAGGAATCTTCACCCTTTTTGTGTAAACTACCATTTCTGCTCACTACTAGAATCAATTACACCAGCAACTTAAAGTCAAGAAATGCAAGATCCCTACATTTTCTTTCATGAAGGAGTACTACATAAAGGAGATTAATAATTCTGTGTTGAATAGGACTTCTTCAGCTCTCTCTCCTGGTTCTTGAAGGGCACCCTTTTTTAAGGGATAACACAGCACAAGTCAACAAAGAATAGAAATCTGTTAAAAAAAAAAAAAAGACAACCATTTCCTTTAAGTATTTATGATGCTGATTTGTTTTTACAGCCAAAGACAAAGAGTATCATGCTCACATGATGCTGAGTGTGACATCTGAGGGCTGGGCCATCACTGAGAAGATTGCTATGAAATCTTACCAACACTCACAGTTTAAATTTGGAATACAGTGGAGCGATCAGTGAGAGGAAAACAAAGCCATTAAAAGCTGAAGGGAGAGGGGAGGAGGGAGTACATTCCCACATCTCTAGAGGAAATGCTGAAAAATGGGTACAGATGCTCAGTGTACCGACTCCCCACCCACTCTGGAGGGTTCCCTGCCCAAACCCCTCCTCCTTCCACTCTTTCACAGAGCCTTCTCTTGCTGGGGTAATGCTGCTTAGAGACAGCAAAATGTAGTGGCTCAAACTAGAGACACTCTTTTGTTATATAAACATCTTGTAAACAAGTGCAGGTAATTCCCTGCACTCCTAATTCTGCTTTCCCAAACCATGAGGTTTTACATAAATCCTGCAACATACTTATTATCTCTGCTCCAAAATTTGAACCTGATTTTGTTTTGAGAAATTTTAGCGTTTTGCAGAAATTCCAGTAACATGGCAAATGTGCAAGTTTAGTAATTCAGTATGATTTTTGGTTTTCAGACATTATTTCTCCATTTATTAGTTCCACTACATAAATGTCATTACGGAATGTTATTAACTGCAAATAATTCTTTAATTCACATTTTAACAATAGTCCTTTCAGGCATGAATGTGTATCTGTGCTGAGGAGGATGTCTTCAATTAATTGTGCAGAGGAGTTGTATTGTTTCTCAAAAGTAACACTTCACCTCAAAAACAGGGAATCCCAAACGGGTTATCAGGCATGACCTGACAGCTAATTAATACACGCAGAGAGAGGGTCTTTCATATCCTCTTTCCTTTCCCTGCCTGACTCCCTCCTCCTCCCCAATCAAATTAAGGTGTTAAGGGCAAGAAGGTACCTGCAAGAATCAAAGGAAGGCAATCAAAACCACAGCATATTAACAAAGTAACTTGATACTCTGAAAGACAAAGAAGAAAGATAAAGATCCAGATCTTTAGAGCTTCTGGTTATCTTTCCTGGATGCTCAGATGAATGGGCACCACAATGGTGAATCACTACTAAAAGGCTTTCTGTTAGAGGGATCACTGGATCTTCCTTTTATAATCAGCATTTCCCAGTTCCACCATCCTTTTCTATCATCCAAGCTGTTTACTTGGTTAAAATGGCCAGAGGGAAAAAGACAGACAACAGATATAGCCTCACGTAAAGCTTTCATTACTCAGTAGTAGAAGACTTGTTATAAGGTGGGTTTTGCTGCCAGCAATATGGTCATGTTAAAGAATATTTAGGAAAATAGTCTACTACTGTAGAATTTAAAGAATTTACTATCATTTCCCCTTTTGTTCAAACTCAAAGGCTTGAAAATATCATTTCAAGGTGAAATTCCAATTTTTTCCCTTTTTTATTTCTACAAGGTTTCTATTTATTTATGCCCATAAAAGAAATTACTGTAATACACATTCTGTATTCCACACATGTTTTAAAGAGACCTAAGCATATTCAAAACATTAAAAAAAAAAATCAAAATGAAAATCTGAGTGTAGCGTTCCAAAAAGTTACTGCTCGCCGCTCTGTGCGTTAGCTGTGGCTGCCCTCTGCCGTCTGTGACCCCCGCACAGCACAGCTGGGAGGCACGCGGCTTCCTCATCCAGTTGACGTTTTTCCCCTTTCACTTCCCGTACTATGTGATTTGACGTTTACCTGCAGATGCAGAGTTTGAATTATCTTCTCACAGAGCTGCTTTTCATTGCTAAATAGAAACTCTGCACACAAACTATTACTATTCCCGTCCATCTTTCTGCTCCACCAGCCTTAAACTACCTGTTCTGATTAAAACCTTGAAGTTTTCAGTTCCAACCATAATTTTAACTTCTTGAGCCATGAGCACTCCTCAGCTAAGGTCAGTCCCCCGTAATACCACCGGGTAGCACAATCTGAAGGATGTCCTGCTTCACCTGTCCTTCCCTTGCAGTTCTCCCCAGGAACTTCAAGAATATACTGGTATCAAGCACAAGTTGGGGGGTGAGTGTCAAAACAAATGGCATACAATTTTTTTGGTTGTACTTCCACAAGCTTTACAAGGTCTAACCAGGAAAACATATTTACTTTTCACTTTCTTCAGTGTTGGGCCTGGGGTTCTTTTTTTTTCTAACATAGCTATTCCATCATTCATTCAGCGAATGGTAACAGATTGCAATGCTGCTTCTGAGCCACCTTGCATTTACAGGATCCTCGTTGTAATTCATCTCCCCACATGACCTTCCTGACAAATTTCCCCGAAATGTACAAAATCACAAGTAACACACACTCCCACATCCACCCAAAACTCCTCGTTACTTTTATTAACAAAGGCAGGCAGAAAGGCTTCTTCTGCCACCTTGCTCAAGGGAGCACAGTGGGAAACCTCTTGACACTAAGGTGACCCTCGCAAGCCAGCTGTGGCTACCTACACTGACAAAATACTGCTTTGGCCAATAGGCTGGGAACAGATTTAATAACAACTAATTCCACTGAGTTACTTTCCACTTAAGACACTGTTTCAAATCCAAGAGAGGCAATCTGGTTTTGGATGTCATGCGAGTGAAGTGTTTGAGGCTTCATTTTTCAGAAGGCAAACAGGAAAGAGCAGCACCTTCCTGGACATTCTCAGCAAGAGACAGAAAACCAAATCATTAAATAAAATAGGATTATCTTCTGGTTAGTTACAAGACTTAGTTCCTGATCCAAGAATCTACAACCAGCATCATGCATGCCTGGACTTCCTTTGTCCAGCCTTGATTCTTTAACCAGGACTCCCTTCAACAGCACCTTTAAGAATTGCATTTCACAGTAATTAAGCCCTCCTCCAGTACTGAAAGTTTCAACAGCTTAGATAAATGCCAAATATTTAAAGCTATTGGTCTAATGAGAAAAGTTCTCATTATACACCAACCTCATGTTAGTCCACGTTCTAGACATTTTTGAACAAGTCAAGAGGTCTTGTTCACAACATTAGCTAATGAGCAGATCAATGCTGTTACACAAGAGACAGTGACTCATTCACCGCGCCAATGAATTCTGAAGTTGAACCATGACAGCCCATGGAAAACACAATCCAATAGGGGAGAGGGTTACTTTTTAACAGTTAAGATGAATCATGTGTGAGCTTTTAAACCCTGCCAAAACAAGTAAGACAAGTCATTGTAGAGATGCTTATGACCATGTAAAGTAGAAAAGACACTCAACTGAGCCAACTATTCCAGTTTGTTTTAAAGCTCATCTGGGGACACAGCCAGGACAGCTGGCCCAAACTAGACAAAGGGATATTCCATACCATACGATGTCATGCCCGGGATATAAAGCTGGGAGAAGAAGGAAGGGCAGGACATTCAGAGTGATGCTGTTTATCTTCCCAAGTAACCGTTATGCGTGATAGAGCCCTGCTTTCCTGGAGATGGCTGAACGCCTGCCTGTTGATGGGTAGTTGTGAACGAATTCCTTGTTTTGCTTTGCTTGCGTGTTCAGCTTTTGCTTTACTTGTTAAAATGTCTTTATCTCAATCCACAAGTTTTCTCACTTTTACCCTTCCAATTCTCTCCCCCATCCCACTGCAGGGAGAGTGAGCGAGCAGCTGCGTGTTGCTTAGTTGCTGGCTGGAGTTAAACCACAACAATGGTTTAAACAAAGGTCTGCCCCTTAAAACACTTTCCACTTCTACTACCCACTAATGTAGGCACTTCTTTCTGATTATGTGAATTCATGTCAAATTCATGTTTTATAGAAAAACTGTTTCCATTAAGTTTTAGTTCCAGCTTCTTGAAAATAAACCAAAAAAACCAACATGGTCTGAATGCCAATTTCTCCTCTATTTTTTCTAGTGATATCCAACAATATAAAAACTGCTGCAGGTTTGGGGTTTTTTTTTCCCATTTGTAGCAGTGTTCTGGGTAAACCAAACAATTAATCCTCTGCAATGGAGAGGCCTCCCACACACAAAGTCATGACAAAAACATACTTACAGATCAGCTGCTGTTTTCCAGCAAAAGTGTTCCAGTATAGCACGTCCCTTCTCTTTATACATTAGCATTAAGAAATGCTTATTTCATTAAAGTGTAAAGAATCATAGAAATGAATATACATTTTTATTAATAATCTGAGCTCAAACTAATATTGCTCTCCGCTTTTCAAAAGGTCTGGAGTCTAGCTGTACTAACACCCACTATTGGTTAGGTGTATCTATCAGATTAAATCCATTACTGAAACAAGGAAATCTGGCATACGTATATCTTGCTGAGGTGCAATCATGCAGTTAGAGCTGTCCAAGAAATCTG
>NW_010525387.1:135217-136901 GCF_000687285.1 Phaethon lepturus | reverse complement strand
ATATATATATATACACACACATATATATATAGAGAGAGACATATACAAGATCCATACAGTCATTTGAATCTTGAATCCCCTCTGAGATGTTTGCAGTATCTATTTGTATTTTGGTTGCTTTTGAGAGGTAAGGAAGTTTCTTAAACTTGTCTGCTTCAAGTTTCCAGCTTGGGTAAAAGGTTCCCTCTCACTAAACAGCCTTCTTGGCTTCTTTAACCTTTGCCTTTTGGACCTGAAGGAGGACTCTGTGTGGTCTACCCGATGGCACCATCAGCTTTCTGCCAACAGCCGCTGCTGTGCTCCTGCCCCTCCTGCCTGGGCGCAGCAAAATGCCTCAGGTTTTCCCACCTGGCAGAAGGTTCTCTTTGCTTTGTTACGTCCCTCTAAATGCCTCCTCTAGTGGTCCGTGCAAGAAGAAAAGTATCTGAAAGTCTCTTTGATTGATATCTCAATCTGTCTTTTGATTTCTCCTGCTGCCTGTTTCACCTAGCTTCTGTCACTGATAATTTGCTTTTAAACGTAATGGATAAGCTTCTGAACCATCCTTCTCCTCCTTTAACCACAACTTCTTTCAGTGCATTAATGACTGAAAAGTTACATTTTCACTTAATGTGAATTTGCAAAGAAACTTTAGATAATAGGCAGCCCTAAAATTCTGACATCGCTGAAGTTATTAGAAGAATAAATCAAAAGAAAATTCTCCTGCTGCTCCTGCACAAAATGGGGAGAAGGATTAGGGCAGGGGCCCCAATGCTGTGATGCTACACAACAGCAAGCACCGTAAGCTGAAAAGGGCATGGAAATGGTAGTTAGAGTTAAGCTTCTCTCTCTGAAGCGGAGCGATGTCAGAAAGATGGGGGAAACCCACTACTGACACTGAAAACATGTTAATCGCCTTCATCTCACACTATGGTTTTTATTCCTTATTGGTTGACCTTTTTTTTTTTTTTTAATGCACAGGAAAACATCAGAATAAATCAAAGACATCACCTGTAGAAACTGTAGTAACTATTTTGATGTGAATGCAGTTGAGTTTGCTCACACTGGCAGTGGAATTAGCTCTTAGAACTACTACTAGTAGTACTTTGCTTGCAAGAACATATGCAGTGATACTTACCTGGTATCTGGTGTTAAGAGCCCATATATGTGCAATGCATAGCACTGGTTTTGTGGGGGTTATTTATACTTGGGGACAAGTAAAGGACAAGTCTGGATCCTTCCTCACAAAGGGACTATGGTAGCATGCTCTGGAGAGGAAACAGTGATGGGGAGAAAACAGCAATGAATTAGTTTTGAAATAATTTGTGAAACGGGGAACAGCAAGCAATGCCATGAGAGTTTTGATTTGGCTGAGGGATGTTCTGCTTTAGAACTTGTCCCTGCTTCTTGGCTGAATGAAACTGCTCATTTCAGAAATGGTTATTCTGCTCCTGGAGCAAGAACTTTGTTGTCCTGCTCTATGTTCTCTGCCCTCCTTGTCTCAAGGCAAGCAACTTCCAGACACTCCCCTGGCTTTGACAGAAACCCCTCGAAGAATTTGGAGAAGTCACATAACCATTCTCAGCCTCGCCTTTAAGAAGGCAATAATGCTTGCAGGAGCCACAGAGGATTTCTGAGACTTGGTTGACATCTAGAATTGCAGATGTTCCTTTGTTGGGCAAACAAGCCTCCACAGTGCAGGGGC
>NW_010525387.1:103759-135186 GCF_000687285.1 Phaethon lepturus | reverse complement strand
TCTTTCCCTTATGCTTCTGCCCTTCGTTCAAGGAAGGACAGGAAAAAAGGCATGCTTTATATTTCCTTTACATTAAAATCCCAATGCAACATTTACAATTTTAATGCTTTGCATGCTGATCCAGTGTTTTAGGGTTTTTTTTACGTGACTGTTACTCGAGTACTTTAATGATTACTTGCATCACTCTCATTACGCAGGTTAACAATGGATCTACCTTTACAGTGCAGATAATGCTGTACAGCTGATGAGGCTCCAGAATAATTAGTAACCTGACCTTCCTCTCTGATTCATACTTATGAATCTAATAATAAATAATCACATGTGGAAGAGTCAATAGAGAAATAATGTAGCACACTTCTTTCAGTACCCTAATTCAGCAAAATAAACCATGAGAAGCATTTCAGTAATTTACTATAGTAAGTGCTCTCAGCAGCTTCTGTATTTCAGCTATTTGGTGCTCCAGCATGAAGATAATTATCTTGGTAATTTGTTATATTGTTATTTAATAGTCCCCAGACAATATTCTATTTTTTGAAGGAACAGGCCTTTCCTTCTATACCTTCCTCTCTCATTACAAAAATGTTTCTCTATGAATCTTTCCCCTTGCCAAATATTTTTTTTTTTTTCTGTTTACTACTTTCTCCAGAAAGATCCCAGTTACTGAAAAAAAGCTTCTGCTTAGCAGCTGCATAAATGGAGCTGCAGGAGACTCCCTCTTCTTGCGTCTCTCTGAGAAAACCACAGGAACTGCTCCTGAACAAGCAGGGCTGGCAAGGGAGCGCAGGTGAGGGGAGAGCAGCAGTCAGCAGCACTGTGGACTGAGACCACAGACTTGTCCTCTAAAACCTGGGTTTCTCTTCATCTGGACTTCTAGGGAAATGGATAAAGCGTTGGGGAGAATAGTGAACCTCAGTCTCTGAAGTTAGATGAAAATGAATCTTTGTTAGAGTAGCATGAACTTAGGCAGGAAGTTTTCAACCATTCCTGAAGTAAGAGTAGTGGGTAGAAACCAGGGTGAGGAAGAATGAAGGCTCAAGCTTTGGTAAATTAAATAAACAATTAATCTCCCAAAAGTTGCTGGAGTGGGAAATGTCTGGAGCTGACGTTTTGCAGACCTAAGTCACCATTTGGGGATGGGAAGGGGTGAAGCTGTTGATGGAGCACGAGGAGAATCCCTCCAGAAGGTGAAGGGGTGACAAACACATGAGGAGAAGACGCAAGTCTAGGGAGAGGTGGGGAAAAAAGGCTGGAGACTTCTGAATTTGAGTGTAGGTGGTTATGACCTCAATGAAAAGACACTTCTCTCAGTGTCACCCTCTCTCTCAAATTGATTTTTATTCCTCCTGTTTAAGAGGAACAGACTGTCATCTCTCTTTTTTTTTTTTGTCTCATATCACTCCCTCTGTGGTACTATTTCTTACAGCCTTAGCAGGAAACAGCTTGTTTGCATATAAGTCTCATAATAAACAACATAGCTTCTAGTTTATTTAATGCCTCCAGATTTTGTGCTTTCTGGGTACTGGCCTTGTTGCTGTTGTCCTTTCAAACAACTCCAGTTCTAAGAAGCCAAGCTTTTCTCTCTTAACTTTTTGACTGTACAGAACATTTTTTGGGTTTTTTTTGGTGTGGGTTTTTTTTTTTTTAATTAACTTAGTGACTCAAACTCCACAAAGTACCATTCCTACTTCTCACCAGCTGGTGGTCCATATGCCACTGCATCTCTACTCTTGTAAATACAAGTTTGAAGTCATACTCTCTAATCAGACTTTTGGTGGTTAATATAGCAATATGTTAAAATGTCAAATGATGCAGAATAAATGAGTTGAGGCTGGTGGGGGAAGCCATATTCTGCACATTTATAAAACTTTCCTTCTAAGGGGCTCCCAAAGGTTTGCAGATGTCAGGGGGTTTCTGCAAGTCTGACAGGGTCAGCACAGGGCTGGGATTTGGGATCCACAACGTCCTGAGAGAAGCATCTGTGAGAGGCAGCGGCTCCCAGCTTCTCAGTGTTGTCTACCAACATGTTTAAGCTCTAAATTAGGAATAAAAAATACAGTCTGGCACATTGCCCATGAAAGATTGCCAGCTTCTAGCTGAAACTCTTCATTACTCTAGAAAGGGTGGTAAGTGTTCCCCTGAGGAGATGGAATTTTGTGACATACACAATGCTCAAAAAAACCCCAAACCCCTCAAAACGCAGAAGTGAGGAGGGAAAAAACCAAAGAAAATCCTTTGAACCTTGACAGTGCTTCAGAGAGAATCCTAATGGTTGTGGCTATAACCTGTGTCTGTAGAACAAGACTGTTGGAGCCTTCAAAACTTTAGACCTCAGTTCATATTTTCAACTCAGTAATGGCAGCACCTTCACCACCTGCATTTCAAACAGATGTACAATCTCTGACCTGTTATATTTCCTTTTTCCATTGCATAATTGCCCTTAATTTTGGCAATCATGGTATGACTCTGCAAGCCAATGCCCTAATTTCTAGTGCTGAAGAAAATAGTCAGGGTTAAGAATAGAAAATGCAACTAATGGCTTTCTGCAAAAGAGCTGCCGCTAGCAAAGGGATAACAGTTTTTTTTGGTTTTTTTTTGTTTTTTTACTGATTCTGCTGTTAATAAGAATGCCTTCTGCCATTGTGAAAGTTGTAGTTAACTAGTCTCCAGTTCAGTGGCTCATAGCAAAGGTGTAAGGAGAAAAGTTCTAAGTGGATTTGGAGAACCTTAAATAGTTTAGAGGCTTTGTGCCATAAATCCATGCTGCAGGTGTATGCCAGTTGTGGTTCCAATTACTGCAGACTTGTAGTATGCAACACTAGATGTGAGTGGCAGGAGTATCATGTGAGTGCTTTGTTCTTTCATGAATGTAAAAGAATATAAATAACATTGCCTTTTAGATAAAAGAATATGTTGCTTTCTTAAGTCTCTTTCCGATTCCATTAATCTCTCTGCAAAACTGTAGTTAACTGTTTTCAGCTTCTGTGTGGTCTGCGCAAACCAATATGTAATGTAACTAATCTATGCATAATGAGGTAGATAACACTCAAAAAGGAATTGTAGTTCTGGGAAAAATTGGAGTCCTCCAAGGATGCAGTAACGGATTCATTCAGTTACTTAGAATTCAGCATGCAACCATATCTACGCCTATTTATATCTTAAGATGCTTTCCCGATGTTGTGTATATAACGATGATGAATAAGGAGATGGGATGGTCTACAAATCCAGGCTGGCAATTTAATCAGAACTGTCTGCTCTGCGTGCCATGATAATTAGTGGTTCGGTGCTATAGGAACCTTGAGATGAAAATCCTGGTAAACTTTGTTTTTAATGTGCAATAGGATTTATAAATCTCTTCAGGGGATGACGAGGAGAATGCAAATCAACTGTAAAGCCACAGTAGAGAAGTTCCGTCCACATTGTATTACCAACAAAGCATTTATTAGCATTTTATTATCAAAACTGTAACTGAAATCTTCCACATTCCTTTAATCCAAGTAACATGTAGCTGTTGTCGCTTATTTGCTACATGTTCCTAGGTTATAATAAAAAAAATTGCCTTCCACAGTCAACCATGGGAGGGTTATCACTGCATTAAAAAAAAAAAAAAAAAAAGCTTTTAGGTGAGAACAAATGTTCTTCAAAGCAAAGTATGTAAAGCAAAACTGGCTAGATTAGCATTGTTTTTCTCAAATGGCTCCAAGTGTGCTGTGTGCTGAAATAAATGAGACATCTTTGTCAAAGGTTTTTTCTTTTACATTTAGATGATATTTAGTCCTGGCTTGTAAAGAAAACCCTCCAGAAGTTCACAGCATGTGAAACCCGTCAGTTCTAGTAACTAAATCTACTGAGGCTTTGTCAAATTAGAAAGCATAACACAGTTAAAGGAAAGCAAGTTGAAGCCTACAGTTACTCTAAAAATCTGCATCAGCAGCTCTGTCAAGGTGGAGAAAAAATTGTTCCTGTTGTCAGAAGTTACCTGTTATCGAGAACTTTTTGTATCATATGCAGTAGGCAAGACAGCTTTACTCCTCTAAACAGACATTTGTTAGAAGACTACCTGTTTAGTACTATAATTTCATGTACTTTTCAATTTATCAGAAAAAAACCTTCATGACTTTTAGGTTGTGATTTCTCTTGTAGATTGAGACGGAAGGAAGGTGGGGCGGGGGGAGAGTTGCTTTGTTACCAACCAGTATAGGTCATCTAAATTTGGCCCGAAGAAACTCATGTCAGTCTTCTCTATCTATGACTCATTTCTTTCCTCTTCTGCCCATACGCACTGTTGCCAGACGTACCCCCTGGGTTATAACAAGGGCAAATTAAACTTCTTCATGAAAAAGCCAAGACTCTTGAATTTGGTATTTCCTTCACATGGGACTGGGGAAGACTGTGTATCTCCTAGAGCCTTCCTTCTCTTGGTTCCTCCAGTAAGTGAAAGAGTTTAATAAAGAACATTTGCTATAAAGACAAATCTTGTCTGGTGGCATCTTGTGAAGAAATAAAACAGGACCAAAGAAACATGAAAATATGCTTCAGGAGACTCCACAACTGTGAACGTCATTTTAGCAAGGGGTCTCCGGCACCTACCACAGCAGTTCCAGCTGCAGGGCGAGGGTACTGCTTCCGCAGGTGGCAAAATGGAAGCAAAGTGAATGACGGGACTTTCTATCAGCCCTCTTTACCCACACCTCTCCCCCTCCTCAAGTTTGCCAGACATCTAGGGCTCCAGAGCAAAGACTGCCATTAGCTGGGCTATCCTAGACCACATTTCAAAGCGTGGGCTGAAAAGCTACTCAGAAGCCTGCCTCTCATGCCCATTGCACTTCGTAGCATTGGTAGAGTAAGGATGGGGATAAGCCAGGAAGATCTTGCTCTTCTGAAAGGCTGGTGAGGGGTCAGAAATGAAGTGGAATCGCTGAGGCTCAGACTTGGCAGGGTTGCGCTGCTGATGTGGGTTGAGAAATTAGGTGCTTCCCTGCGTGGCTCTGCCTGTCGCTGTGTTTGCAAAGCTGCAAGAAGATGGCGGAGTGGGATACTAGGGCCAGCTGCTGTGCAGATTTGGACAAAAATAAGCCCCTTTTAGCAAGAGCCTGTCTATGAATTCAGCACTGGAAAGGCATAGGACTGAAGGCCCATTTGGACTTGTGTAAAAACTTCTTGCTCTGTTTTTTTAACTAGGACAATCAAATTTTCCTGTGTGTTGAGCTATACTATTGCTTTCCAAGTTATTTACTTAAACATTGCTGCTCTGTCACCACTCTACTTGCATTGATTTGGGCTAGTTTGCTGTCTTTCTCATTTTTATCCATCCTTCTGAATATTTGAGTCACTTGATCTTTCACTCTTTAATTGCTGGTGTCTCATTAATCTAAATCAGAATGCGAATACAAATAAAAGCATCATTGCTATTCACAAGCTGAGAGTCAAAATTAAGCATACAATATATTTTTAATTCAAATAGAACTGTTTCAGTGCTGTAGATTGTTTGTAAGGAGTCTAAAAGCCTTTATTTCCATATAGGAAGCAGCACTTTCCCCGTCATGAAGGATGTGCCTCTATCTGTGAATTTACTTTATTACTAGTTCCCCACTGAGTTGTTAAGAATATTGGGTAGAGCCGCAAAACATTTCTTTTTCAACCACTCATGGATCTGCATTAAGTCTTGGAATATATTTGGTACCTGTCTGTCTGGACTGTTTCTGATTAACTCCCTGGAAATACTACTTCCTTGTTACAGGACAGAGATAGGATTCATACCATGAAGAAATAATAACTCAAAGGGCAAGTGACCCAGCAGTTACAAACTTAGTTAAATATGTGTGTGCAAAGTCATTTGCCATGCATTTAGTGCTACTTAAATGTCATTTCAAGCACCTACACATGTAGGACTTCTTGGCAGCAAGACCAATTATACAGATATATAGACAATTTCTTTTTCTATCTGTAGACTATTCTGTGCAGGCGAAGCATTGAAAACTGTTAATTTGTGCAGTACCTTGGTTAAGCCAGCATGCCTGAGTTAAATAGCACAAAGATTTAACAATTTTTAAGCAGAAATGTACAGAAACGAGGAGTGCTGATTACTTATCTCTTCAAATTGCCTACTGGAAGAATGAGCTCTTGGGGAATAGTGAGGGAAAAGATTAAGATGCCATTCATTGCTGGGAATTCCAGCATAGCTCTTGGAAGGCCTTAAAATAGAGCAGCTCCTTAAACTGATGCTCTTGTCTAAACGGCAGTTACAGCTAACCGAAACATAAAATAACCTCATTTGTTTAACCTGATTTGTACGGAAACTTCAAAATTAAGGCCCTTTGCTCTGACATGGGTATGAAACTTGGCCCTGTTGAACAGAGGGCAGCAATTTGGAGCTGTTGAGTTGTGAGAGTTTCTTGTGAACATGAGAGTCTTTGTAGCACAGCAGGGACTCCCTGAAGAGCTCAGTGGTTTCCAAAAGTTTGAAGCTCCTCTTTTCTTCTAGGACACCCTCTTCCTCTTCCTCCTCCTTCTTTTAAAGGTGGGCAAAATCAAGGTGAAGTGGTCAAAATTTGCATTTTGCTCTGAGTAGCTGAAATGGCATTTGTGTAGTCATGATGTCCTAGTGTGTCACATAAGTCAGCCAACTACTGCTTTTCCTCTCAAATACTGTTGCTCTCCTAGATGCAAATCTGCTGCATGAGGCATGTGTATGTTCTCTCACACACAACTTCTCAGTTATGGTTTTGCTGACATGGTCACAGCTGGGCAAGTTCAAGATGAAAGATAGATGTTCTAATGCTTTTCAGAGCTTTGCTAATACATATATGACGGAAGTCACGCTCCAAGAGACAATATCAGAGAATCATAGAATGGTTTGGGTTGGAAGGGACCTTAAAGATCATCTAGTTCCACCCTCCCTGCCATGGGCAGGGACACCTTCCACTAGACCAGGTTGCTCAAAGCCCCATCCAACCTGGCCTTGAACACTTCCAGGGATGGGGCACGCACAACATCTCTGGGCAACCTGTTCCAGTGCCTCACCACCCTCACAGTGAAAAATTTCTTCCATATGTCTAATCTAAATCTACCCTCTTTCAGTTTAAAGCCATTACCCCTTGTCCTGTCACTACATGTCCTGCTAAAAAGTCCCTCTCCAACTTTCTAGTAAGCCCCCTTCAGGCACTGGAAGGCTGCAGCAAGGTCTTCCTGGAGCCTTCTCTTTTCCAGGCTGAACAACCCCAACTCTCTCAGCCTGTCTTCACAGGAGAGGTGCTCCAGCCCTCTGATCATCTTTGTGGCCCTCCTCTGGACTTGCTCCAACAGGTCCACATACTGCATGTGGCATGGAGGCCCTTTTTATCACAGTATAAACATTACTACAAACGAAGCAATGAGCAGTGACTGTGCACTGTTCAGTGAGGTGGATCTTATTACTCCTGGAAGAGTTGAATAACAAGAGTTGTGTGGTTCACATGAGCAGTAGGATCGTCACACACATGAGAGGAATCCAGCAAGGAGCTACAGGCACTTATGATTCTGCTGTCCCCCTCGAGAGCTCTGTAAATTATACAATCTTCATATTCGTGAATTGCAAAACACGTGTTTATAGCTCACTACCTACTGCCTATTTTTCAGCACATTGTACTTCATGTTAAGCTGGCTCTAGGTAATCACTAAAACATTAAGACAAGTCATACCGTTCGATTTTTTGTTTTTTTATGCGAAAATCTTCATAGTTTTGATATATTTCAGATGCTTTTGACTTTTAAAGAACATGGAATCAAATGTGGTAATACAGAGTTTTTATTTGAATGCATTCTAAAGTCACTTGTGTGTAAATCAAGAATTGATTGGTAAATTAAATTGCCTAAGCCATGCCAGCAGCAACGGAGCTGGCGATTGCAAAAGCCTGTAATAAAGTGTTGCAGACAAGTTATCTCTGTCCTTTCATCAGTCTGTGCACAGTAGCAGCAGCAAGCATTCAAACTGTATTTGATTTCACCACAGAGCACACTCAAGTGTGGTTCACAAACTACACTGCCCTTGAACCACCTGGGGCTTGCAGCTTGGAACCTCTTATACTCTACAGCTTACAAGATTGTTTTGTTACCGCTGCAGTCATTGCCACTGTTTGCTTTGTAAGTCACTGCTTTCGCTCTTGAGCACACATCCCCCGATAGCTTTGGCCAGAGCTCTTATGTGAACTGAAGCCTCGTTGCTGTTAGCAATATAGGGGATGCAGAGAGCATCCAGTTTTCACACCTTCGAATTTTCTGACCATGAAGCATCATTGCATCTCTGGGGAAAAAAAAAATCCGACAAAAACTCAGTGAAAACCCCCCTGTTCTGCTCTGCTCCTTAGGCTACAAAGTTTTGAACTCATCACAAACACTGTAAGAAATGGTCCTTCCCCCCGCCCCCCCTTAAAATATTTGTTCAAAATGCCCCCTCCTTTTTTCCCTAGCAGTTGATAGTGTTGCTCAGTGAGGCACTTTGCCTTGCAAGAAAGGGGTAGGCAGAGCATTATTTGTAAGCTTGGTGTCACCTAGGTCCAGCCTCTTCCCCATGACTCACTGCAGCTCCGGGTTGATGGCATGGCTCATCTCCTCCTACCTATTTCCTTGGTCTCTTCAGATGTTTGCGCAGCTCCCACTTGCCACTGCAGGCCACTTTACACAGCTATACCTGGTTTCATTCAACCTGAATCTGTTCTGCCCTATGTTCCTGTCATGTTTCTTGTTTGCTGGACACTTTTACTCCACTCGGTATTCATCTAGAACTAAAAGATATTATAACACCACACTTGTTAACAGCAGGTGACTGGAGATGATTCCTTCCACACCAGCATCACTGCCTTTTAGATCATTCTTCCAAGCAGCAGACAGCAGTTCAGGGCTCAGGGTTGCAGGACAACATAACAGTAACCCTCCTGCCTCAGCTGAAGTAGTGCTGATTTGACTGACTAGCACAGGTAACAGCAATAGTCGAAATGAAGTGCGATGGATTTTAGCATGAGCTACACAAGCATACTGTGCCCCTGCCAGCATTAATAAAATTCTCAGAGGTACTAGTATAGGTAGATCAACATGGCTCTGTGCCCCAGCTGATCCCAGTTCCAGGGCTATAGCTCCCCTGGGGGCTGTGAATATATCCTTATGTGTCCATTGCTCCCATCGCTATGGTTGACAACCACCAAACTTAAAGCTGAGTGTAGTCTCAAGGGGAGAGAGACGTGTAGTTTAGCTGTGCTGTAGTCACACCTTGGATGGCAGCATGAACAAACCAGATGTGCTGAAAACAGCACTGCAGGGCTGTCACTGCTGCTGGGACTGCCTGGGAGATGAAAACATCTTGCAAAGCAGAGAAAAATGAAAACCTGCTTTACCTGTTTGAATAGAAGTTAGGCAACTCTCTTTTTTTGTTTCCTTTTTTTCCTCCCTCTTTCAAAATAGACCCAACGTTCACCGACCTAGGTGACCTCTTTTACCATAACCTCTAATGACCCCAAACCCTTTTATGCCAGTGTTTCCCTATGCTCTAGTTCTTCCGAGCTTCTTGCCCTGTGCCGTCTCTGTGCCTGTGTCTGCAGCTGGGCTTTCAAGTCCCAGCTTCAGCTAGAGCCTGCAGACGCTGCTGAGCAGGCGCTGGAGCTGCTGCTTACGCAGCCCCGTTGCTGTCCTGTGGCACTGCGCTTCCGCGCAAGGCAGTGGCTCCCACCATATCCGCTGTGGAGGTGAAGACAAGACCTAGAGTAAAGTAAACCATGTTTGTTGGTTAACTTTCTGGGGAAAAAATCCTCTCCTGTGTTCAAGGAACTATAGAAAAATTAATGTAGACACAGGCTGAGAGAAGGGCAAGGTGGGGATGGCAGGAAATTGCAGCGCGCTCATCAGCGTATGAAGAGGGCTATATTTATACCAAGTGCAAGGAAGGCAGCATGATCTAGTGGACATTTAGGAAGGTATTCACATTTTCACTAAACTACCCCAGAAGCTTTTCCCTCAGATTGCACGTGCCTCTGATGTTCCTTTTGAAGAAACTGATATTTCTTCCTTACCACAGATGAACTCAAACATGCTTGAGAAAAGTCCAAGTCTGAAAATTCAGGAGACTTGGATCGAGCTGCTGACTTACTACCAGCTGTGTGTGCAAAACAAATCACTGCACTTTTCATATATTCTGAAACAAGGACTACAATGAAATGAAGATGTTGCCTCGCAGGTTCCTTGAGACATGGATCACTTTTATCAGAGATCCCTGGATGATTAGTAAAGAGCCACTACTGATGCTACCAAAATAAAGTGATTCTCAGTTGGGGAGTGCCATGGTTACAGTGCAAAGTAGAAAGTCAGCCTCCTTACAGACGCTAATTATGCGAGCCTGTCAGTCGATGGTGGTGATGATGTGTCCTGTTTTATGTACTTTTATATACACAGTTCAGCCTATTGTGGATCTTGAAAGCTTAGGACTAAAAATACTTATTTAAGGAGTTTCTGAACAGTCACTGAAATTTTAGGAGTGCATTTAAAAAAAGAAAAGTTTTTTTTATTGAACAATATCTGTCACCTTAACTGGCATTTCTTGTGGAGTGAGATACTCTTCAGTGTAAGAAACACTGAGAATCTGGTCAATATTTGTGTACAAAAATATCTCTGGAGGTCTCTTATGCCAAACCTTGCAATGTTTTCACTGGAAATGTTGAATGTTATAACCTATATTTCAAGCAGGATTAAATGGAAGCGAAGAAAAAAGCTACCATGAGTTTGTACAGGAGTTGTGGTGGAACCTGTCTTTTGTTTGCAGATCTAGCCATGATACAGATTCAAGCTGACTTAGAGGAGCAGTTTCTAGAGTACTCGCAATTTTGTGTGCCAGCCACCACAGATCTGCAAGACCTCAGACTTGGAAGGCATGTGGTCCTCTTGAATATATGCATCAAAAATAGCGCACTGCTAAGAGTCAAAAGAAGGTAGTATAGATATATTTGAAATTTACTTTAATTAAGATTTTCAGTCCTTGTTTATAGACATGAAAAAGAACCAGATCCAAAAAACTGTATTTAAAAGATTGTAGTCAAAAGTAAGTAATGTTTAAAGTGACTGTATAACCATATACAGCCAACCTACATAAGTGCAGATCCTCGAGAGGTTTGTGATTAGCAGTTAGCCTTACTTCCTGCCTAATATATTGGTACCTTGAGATGTTATAAACATTATGTACTGCTAAGAATTGTTCACAGTGTGAAGACTTCATCGCAGTAACTGATTCTTCTAGTCGAGGTTTTAGCACAAAATAGCACATTTCCACTTCTAGAGGAAATCGTCCCTGTGTCAGGTTAAATACTGATAACGTCCCACCTCTGCTTCCTACTGCTCCTTCCACCTGTAACGCTGTCACGGCAAGCCCCTGCTGAAAAGGACAGGAGGTGACATTGCAGGTCACGGCAGCTCCCTGGTCTGCAAGGGGAATTGTTACCGCGTTACGTTAGATGAATTGCCTCTTTCCAGCTAGATTCCGAGTGAAGGATGGTAACACCAAGAGGTGTATTAGTTTGCTGCACCGTCGCTTGTGCTGCCCTGGCTCCGTGAATTCAGGGTGGAATAAAGCATGGGTCATCAGCAGATGAATTTTTCAGGCTCCTGCATTTGTCCCTCTGTCTGAGTGGGCCTGGCCACCCCAGTGGCCCCAGATGCACTGGGCTGGAGAATGTACAAAGCTCACCCAAAGACTTCCAGAGCTGCTGCCTTAAAATTTTTGGCCCTGGGGGCTCCCAAGGACTGTCAGTGTGGAGCAGCTCCTCTGAAAAGTGAGACTCTGCACCTGTTCTTCATGTTTAAAAGACTTTCTTACCTGGAAGTGCACTGTGGACTGCAAACCTGGATTTCTCTAACCTGAGGGTTTTCAGCCTGGCTGCATAGGTTGTCCTGTGGGTATCCACCTAGCTCCTCTTCTCCTGTTTCTCCAGCAAGGCTTGCTTTGTTTCCTTATTGCTAATTCCAGACCCCCTTCTCCTCGCTCTTTTGCAGGAGCCTCGCACCTCTGTGCGCCCCAGCTCCACAGCTGGTGTGGGCTCACCCTCTAGTCCTTGGGCCAACACCATCCCAGCTGCTGGAGGATGGCACATCCTCAGCTGGTTGCAAAAACAGAGTGGGGAAGGAGCTGGGCCCAGAGGATAGGAAAGAACAAATTCAAGTATCATGTAGGAATGGCTTTTGCTGTGATGTTACACTGGTTTCTACACGTAACAAAAAAGACCGCTTTCCTCCTGGCATGCCCTTTTCCCTCCTGTTTCTTTCTTCCTTCCCCTGGCTCCAGGCTCTCTCTCTTCATGGCCTCTCTGAAGCCACTGTGCTTAAAAGACAAGTTAATTTTTTTTTTACCTGGGTGCCAGACTTGGATAGGTTTAGGAAAAATCTAATTCTCTCAGGTCTGTAGGTCCACCAGGCATTAAAATGACGACTCCAGTTTTGATTACTGTTTCCTTAAGCTGCTGAGGGTTCTGTCAGTTTGCATCCAAGATGACGACTATAGACAGGGAGCCTGGAAAAGTTCGGGCTGGAGCAGCGCAGCTTCTGCGCTGGGTCCTGCCGGAGCTCCCCCGGCCCCGCTCACCGCTGCGCTCGGCAGCTCCTTGCGCCGGGTGGTGGGACCGAACGCCCGTCAGAAGCAACTTTTACACACAAGAATTGTAAACAGAAAACTTCATTAACGAACTCCTGACACAGCCTGACCCTTCTCTTGTTGGAGTTAATAGCTATACTCCCACTTCCTTCAGCGGGGCAGTATGGACTTTTCCATCTCTATAGTGCTCGGGGAGTACTGAGGTAAGGACTGCTGCGTGCCTGCCGGCTGCCAAACCAGGGTGCTAGGAAAACGGAGCTTGGTGGTTGTTTACTCTTGTCACAGCAAATTCTTTCTTTTTCGACACATTTCTGAGCTCATTCTCCTGGGCTCTGTAGCCTGTTATTGCAAATGTGGCAAGAGCCTGTCTACTAGAAGCGGAGGCCAAGGCATGCTCAGGAAAGTATTACAAGTATTGTATTGCATTTGTGCACACATGCTTATCAAGCAAACATATAAATATATATTTGCTTGCGTCTTCTAGGAGAATAATTCATGACATGAGTGTGCAGATACCATGGGTGATCTTGTTTGGAATTTTTACTAAACCCGGGACCACATACCAAGGTGCTTTCTCAGTCATTACTCAGGAAAAACTCACAGCTTTAACATTATAGTGCCTATATAGATGCAAAACCATAATACATCACACAGGGTTTTTCTTTTGGCTCAAAACTTCTAATACTTTCATTGTCATGAGACACTACAGAAAATGTACAACTGTACAACAATAAAATACTTATTTATAAATTCTATTAGAAACTTTCAGACACACATCTTCAAGTCCACTGTAAGAGATTTAACCTCCTCCTCCTCAAATGAAAAACAGGATTTTGTTTCCAGCCCAGAATTTATTAAACACTCAGTCAAATCTCTGTTCTTTCACATTTGCCACTTTTTCCCTAGTTATTTCCAGAATTTTTGAACTTTTCTGCTTTTCTAGTAACTCAGGATAGCCATTCCAAACTCAAGAAATCTCAGAAGTTGTGCTTGGACAACAGTTGTCACTAACTAGACTGAGTCACCGTGTTTGGAGAAGGAATTTGGGAATTTGGACTTGTTCAATAAAACCAAATATTGGTTTTGGATTATTAAAATAAATAAAGCATTTAAAGGGTAGTAAAAAGTTCAGCTTTTCCTATTACTTTGATAATACCTGGGAATTTTATTAATAGACAGGATTAAATTTTTTTTTATTTATTCTTTACAAAGAGCTAGAATGCTTTCTTCTTTCTTTTTCTTTCTTAACAACATACACAAAAGCAATATCCCCCAAAGCAGACTTGCACTCCGACATGAGATGGAAAACTTATGTTAATAAAAGCCATCTCCTTTTGCTTAAAGCAGAGAGATGTGCTGAGAAACTGGTACAGTATGACAACATTTTAAACACAGAGGAGACAAGATTTATCTGGCTGGTATACAATATAAAACAAAAATCGAACACCAATGTTACAGCATTATATTGAAACAAACCACAGTAATTAGATGCTTTGAAGTCAAGCCTATATTTTCTTCAGCTTTTTCATGAATTATTGATCCACTTTCCTCATTAAATGGAATGGCAGGCTCTTGCAGTAAATGGACAAGTGACTACAACATTTATATAATCAAATATCCTCTGCATCTGGCAATAAAACATGTTTGTGTGTAAAACATCCTTTCTGAAATGACATCCCTGCAAAACAGATTTACTAGAATAACCACACTCCTTTTCTTTTGTCTCTCAAACACAGCTTCTCTTGCATCATCATGCAATCCAGTATTTTACACTGATCGTATTAAGCAAAATATTTTCCAAGAGCCTGTATCGCCCATTGTGCAACAGAACATTTCTTCTCTATAATGAGATGTAAATAAACTGTCTCACTTACCTTATTTTCTCCATCTCTGCTGCAGAGGCCTACAAGAAATCAAATAATAGAAGCAAGTGAATGAAAGAAAACATTCACTCTGCAGATTTATGCATAGTTAAAGCTTTCCAAATGCTTTTCGACAAGTGTCTACAAAGCGACGATAAGCGAACCTCACATCTGCATTAGCCGAAAATAACATTGACAGATGAACTGGGGAATAATGCAGCACGCTGCAGGAGCACTGTATACCCACGAGCCATGGGCACCAGAATGACTCAGTTGTAGCGCTGAGGCAGAAAATGGGGAGGAAAAAAAAAAAAAAGGCAAGCAGTAGCAAGTAACAGGTTACTGTGCCTCCTGGGTTTCTGAGGAAAAGTTGAAATGCGGTGCTACCCTCTGCTCGGTGGGCATGGCAGCAGTGCTCTGATGCCTGGGAAATGACAGTGACTTCATCACACGTGAATTTTCAGTTCAATTCATCATCTTTCACAGAGCCCGGCAGATGGAGGGGACACAAGCTCGCCTCCTTAGTGGGAGTTTCGAGTAATCAAATTACTTTCCTCAAGTAATACACTATCTTGACAATTAGCATCTCAATACATGGAGGCTTTTTGTTAACCCTTTCACTGCTACTTACCCGGGCTGTAGCTTACAACTCCGGTAACTCCTCGGGTCCCTCCGCCGGCCGCTGCAGCCGGGCTCCCGTTAACCCTTTGACGGCGGCTCGGCACTCCTATAGCCCTGAATCTTTACATCCCGGCAGAGCCGTAGGTGGTAATTTCATTGATGTGTCTGGTTTCTTTTTACCATATAGATGCCGTAAATCTCTACTTATCTATAGCACGGAGACTCATTAATCTCTCTGACATTACTTATATCAAAAGCATAGTCTTAACCTTTTGGTTTCCTTGTCATCATTATCTTGCGCAGATCCTTAATAGCTGCTTCCATTTCCAGCGCTGGCACAGAATCTCATCAACCCTCCTGGTCCCGCTTTATTGTAACTAAGGAATGAGCTCTTGGAGCAATCCTGCAATCTATAGAGCCAGATAAATCACAGCATCACAGAATCTCTTATTTACACTGAGGGCATTGCCCATCAATCATGAACACTTTTAAACCTTATTGATTAATGGCTAAAAATCATATTTGAGTATGAAATAAATTAAAGATTAAAAATAGGGAAATGTAAATTTCTTCAGTTACTCAACAGGAAATTTTTCAAACCGCCTAATAAACCATCCCAAATGACAAATTGTTGGTTCTTCATTGTGTCACTCATCTTCCCTTCTTCTCATTTACTTTGGATTTGCCCATTAGATAAGTTGTCAGTCAGGCTGGCATTTTCATAATAATTTCTGATGACATACATTAAGGATTTTAGGCATTCACCATAACTTGGTACGCAAGAAGCCAGCTGCAGGAAGAGCTCTCCTCAGCTTCCCAGTAGTGGCTGTAAATTACGTTTTATGTGGTCTCTGCATGTCTGTTAGAAGCACAGGGTTGCCCATGGTAAATCCCAGATTTTGAGATTAAAAATCCAACCTACAGACCCATAACTGTTTTCTCTAATTTATATCTATCCATCGAATCCATGCATATTCTGTAGTATTCAGGAAGTAGTTTAAACATTGCTGACCAGAAAATGAACAACACGGTCTTTCTCCCTGGGCATGGGAAGCTACTGGCAGTGCCATGGGCTTGCCACTTTGGTTTTCCAGAGATAACTCTCAAAAACTGACCTAATCATGATGTTTCTAGCATTTGGTTGAGGCTGGACATAGTTTTCTCCAGGGCTACTCACTATTGCTTTGCCTTGATGTGTGGGAGTCACCCATGAAGATAAAGTATCTAGAAATATCTGATTTCAGTGTTTCTATTATGACTGTATCTACAGACTTAAGGGGAAGCTGCCTGGCCTTGCTTTTGCCTAGTGCTTTGAATATTGCTGTACTCATGGGGACGGAGTGGGGGTTGTTTTGTGTGATTAAAGCCCAGGATGGAGAAGAAGAGCTGTAGGCTGGGTTTCTGGCTACACTCATCTGTGAATGCAGGTGAGTCATTGGCTGCCAATCCCGACAGGAAATTACTGGGGAAAAAAAGCACAGCAAATGCCTGACACCAAAACAAACCAGAAAACTAAACCAAGCTGCAATTACTGCTGTATGAACAATTCACCTTTTTTTTTTTTTTTTTTTTTAATGATATGGCTTGTTTTTACCTGCTTACAGTAAAAGCTGCTTGTTTCATGGAAGATGGCCAATTTTCCCTTGGACCATCAGGGATGTTCTCCTCTGCCTTTCCCTGACAGCCTGTGCAGTGAAAAGAGGGCTCCTCTCTGATGTGGGAGCAATGGGTTCAGCTCAATCCTCCTTGAGGAAGATGCTCTGACCCAGGGCAGAGCCCTTTCTGGGCTGCAGCACTGCAACGCTCCGTTACTTCTTTTGATGGGGATCCACTTCTACTAAATAAATGGGAGCACATGAAAGAACTAGAGCCTGCATGCTTTTCAGGGGAATGCCCTGACTTTTAGACTAGACAGTCAAATGAGCATATAGGAACTTGAGATGGTGAAAACAAAGATAAGAGCATTTGTAAAATGTAGCTTTCATCATAAGCAGTTTATTTTTTTATTGTGTTCCTTAGGAAGGTTCTTTATTCATCCTTTCTTTTTCCTCTTTTCTTCTTCTTCTTTTTCCTTTTCTTCTTCTTCTTACTTTTTAATTTTTCCTTAATTTCTTTTTTCTCCTATAAAAGCACTAGCAACTGAAAATAATTTTAAAAGTCTGTGGTTTTCTGAAACAGCTCTGTTTTCACAAGGTGACACTTTTACTAAAGCAAAATTGCTGTTTCCTAGCCAGATCCCTACCATTGATATAGCCTGTGGAACTTTAGAGGCTGCATCGTCCTCCCACTGCTCTCTATGAAGGATCCTATCTGAAATATTGATTTTAAAATATATTCTAAACAGCTCTGTTGGCCACTTTTAGGACCAATCTTGTCCTGAAAGTCTTGTGGGACCTATTTCAAGCAGAAAGACTGAAGTAAAGGTTGGTATGAGAATGTCCTTTATGGTATGTCATTTATAAGTTGCTGCTTGCTACCTGGTTGATTTATTTCAAGTGCTTCGTGATGCCTGAACTGAGCAGTGAGATTGAAGCTGTGTGATTTTTTTTTCAATAAAATATTTTTAATTAAGATCAGTAATTACCTTTAATTACTGAAATATCAGATGTGATTTAAATACCTGTGTTTTTTTTTTAAACAATATCAATGCAATATGACTAAAGAATTTATTTAATCAGCCTAAAAATAACAATTTTTGCTTTTAACAAAACGGTTGGTCTCGGTAATTCAATATCCTACATTTCCATATTAAGTCTCCTACTTAAAATACTGAGACTGGTTTTAAGATTTTGCTTGTTAAAGAAGTACTTGGTGTGGCAACTTTTCCTGGAAGCACTTTCAGGCAAAGCCTAAGTGTATTGGTAGAAGCTTAACTTGTTTCCAAGGATTTGAAGAAAACAAGTGTAAAACATGGAACTGACAAGACTCTTCTTTTCTAGAAGTGCTGAGCATTTGAAGGTCCATTTTGGAACAGATATTAAAAAAGGAAATCAGTTGTCTTTTTTTTTTTAAATGATCCTCCCCCGCCCCACTTATTCTAGATTGCAAGTTTATATTCTTTGATACTCTTTGAGAACAAAGTCTTTCTCTGTCTTGAATGAAAGCAGGGATGCTGTTAATGGAAACTCCAGGAATTTTTACTGTGGCTTTTTTGTCTTTAGATTACGGTTACTGTTTTTGAGACAGCATAACAACCGTTCAGTTGTTCTCAACTCTGCAGAGTGAATGAAAAATACTGTGATCCCCTAAGTTTTTATGTCCCCATGTTTGATTAATGAGTCATACAACAACCTCAATACAATGGCAGGATATTCCTTGTCATTGACATACAAAAAACTTAATAAAACAATCAAATTCTTTGATTTATTTTTGTTATATAATTGGTGTCTGTAGTGTTGATTACTGAACCAAAATATTTTAAAATAAAATAAAAAGTCGTGCTGATGGTCTATCTATCATTCTATTCAATTCACATGGTGACTACATTGGTAAAATACTGTGTTTATGTTTTATTTCCTTTATTTTATTATTACTTTCTGAATGACAAACAATCATGAAATTTCAGATCTTCCAGATGTCTAATGAAATTTCCTTCCCCTAAGGTCTTGAGGTCAATTTTGATCCTTCTGTATCTTCACAATGTATGTGTGAAAAAGGAGGAATACCCTGAAGGTTACATTTCCCCCTCTTTTTTTTTTCTTGGAAAGACATGTTGCTTTGTAGAAGGAGGCACAGGACCCGGAGCCTGCCTCAGTTCTCACCAGTCTTCCCCCTGAGTTCAGTGGACTTTGGATTGGCATGTTGGCTAGTTGCTACCAAATGTATGAGAAAAGAAAGAGTAGGAAGTTACTGCTTCTCATTTAGTCTGACTCTTATTGCTCTGACTTGTTTAGCATTGTGGGAGAGGATTTCTCCCACAGCATTTCTGTGGTGAGGAGAGCTGTAAATGAGAGTTCCCACACAACTAAAGATATCTGGACTTCTGGCACATTTGAAACTGCCACATGTTTTCAATCACAACTACTTCACTTCAGCATTTCTTTTGTTCTTGCAGTTGTACTAAAGTTTTATTGATATGAACCACTGTGGCCATTCTCCTTTTTATTCCTATAGGGTACAAGAGTAAAATATTTGATTTAATAAAATTTACAGACTACATAATTTGGCGGGATCAATCTTTAATTAGACTCTTAATCAATTTTTAGAGAATTCTTTGTATAGACCACTGAAGTGATGCCTGAAGAAAGACTAAAATTTAATCTATAGAAACTTTAATAGAGCTGGAGGAAGGCTCCGGCTGCATTTGATTTGGCTTCATGTATTGAATGTATCTAATAGATGTTTACAGAAGGAGGAGAATCTTTCTGTAAAACTCTTGCCTGAAACTGTCATGCAGATACAAAGAAAATTGAGTCCAGTTCTCCATGGTTGCCACTATAATAGATATTTTGTTCAGAAAACACCTCCTCCAAACGTAACCTCCACACCACGGGCCATAAAACACCTCCACTATTCTCAGACCATCTGAAGACAGTTAATGTGTAAAAGGTGAAGAGGCTTAACATTGAGGGAAGAAGGCAGAAGAGGTCAAGACTAACATCCTATATCCCTGCAATACTAAGGAACTTGTTGGGACCTTTGGACATTTTCCCCTGGAAAGAGGAACATCACACGTACTAGAAATAATGGGAGAGTTTCATTAAGCTATGGGGTTTTTGCATGTCTGACCTGAGGAAAAGCATCTGTCAATCACTTTACACATAAGTAACCATGAGTAAGACATATCACATCTCTGAACACCACCAAGAGTAGCATTGCACCTTCCCAGCATTTCCTCCCTATCCAGGACCAACTTCTGACACTTCTTAGGATGAAAGAAGAAATCCTCCACAGCAAAATTAGGTGATAAATAGATGATCAGATGTTTGGGACTAACTGCGTACAACGAAGATCTGGCATAAACGCACCCAGCTCAGTCAAGAAATAGATAAACTGTCTTTTTAATTCTTGGAGGAGGTGACTAAGTTCAACACCCAAATTTTCACATCACACCTGAATGTGCATCTCCAGAACACCACTACTCTGTCATGCAACGTCCATAAGGCTGCTGGGCTCCTCCTTGAAAGAGTTAGATTTTCTTTTCCCCTGTGTGTTCCTGAACACTACTAAACTGATTGAAATCAGAGGGTGATTCTAACCATGTTAAATTTTGTATGACCAGTTTATCTCTGTTTGATCTTGTACTAATTTTATGTTTAAAGCTTATTACAGCTACCATGTTTTAAATTCCTATATGCATTTATGAAGACATGTCTTACTTGAGGGAAAACAAGATATGTTTCTTTACTCTCAGAAGATTATACTCCTTTCTCTCAGTCATTTCAGTATCCCTTCTCTGGATCTATTCCAAATTAGCTTAAACCTGATTTGAAAGCGGGTGATCAGAGCTGTACATCGTGTACAAAATACCTTGGCAGTACCTTGTGTAATAATACGAATACTTCAGTGACTCTAAAGAAAGTATGTCTGCAGTACAGCTTAGGCTTGTCTCAGATTTCCTTTGGTTCTTTCACACTGCAGGCTTACAGCTGTTTTACAGTCCAGCAGTACACCTAGATCTCCATTCCTCTGCTGCCTCCAGATGACAAGCTCCACAACATGAAGTCTTTATGTGGATGGCTTTGTGTTCAATTTCAATTATTCTGCTTATAAATAAAACAGTTCTTGTATGAGCTTCCTAACTGTTGTCAATACCTCCAAATGCCTTTATCATTTAGGCAAACCTGTTTATCGAGTCAAAGTCACTAACAAGTATTTGTAACAAGAAGTGTCCAACAACTTCTTCCAAAGTTCCAATAACCTCTTCCCAATCTGATAGATTTCCTTTTTAACATACTACTTTTTTTTAAAAATACAATTTTCATTCAGGTTAATAATTTTGTATTGCTCTCCATTATATCAGTTTTAGACAGTAATTTTCAACTAAGCACTTTATGAACTGCTTCATGCAAATCTAGATAGATCAGGACATGTTCTTTGAGTATGAAATTGCTTCTCTTAACAAAAAGTTACTTTTGCTAAATCTGTTGTGGTTTATGCCACTTCTCTGCATCCTTGATTGCTCAGCTTGCTTGAACATGAAGCCTTCACTCTATTTCATGTTATTTTTTCACTTTTCCAGTTAGAATATAATTTTTGAACCAATGCACACAGTGAAAATCTTTGCTTCTGAGCTTGCCACTTCGCATGTCAATTGATCAGGATTTTGGGCTGGGGATTACCATAGGATTCCTGATATCACCAGAGTGAATAGGCTCAGTTTGATCCTGCCTCAATTATGGTAGGTTCTGTCAGACCTTCCTCATTCTTAATCAGATATCCTACAATTATTCCCATGTTCACTATCGTTCTTACTCAAAGATGAGACAAAGTACCCCTTTAATACCTGGACCACATCTAAGTTACCCTGAACTTCTCTCTGACCTTCAGCATATAGTAGGTCTTCCTTCTTTTTTTCTTTTTCTGTCTGTTTGGTTAAAGATCTTTTCAGCACTAGTCTTTTCAAAAGCCTAAGCAAGGTCCGACCTCACTGAACTTTTGGCTAAAAGAGACTGGGAAATAACCACAACAGAAATAAGATAAAAAGAAACCTTGGGCATTTTTCTCATGATAGGCCTTTAAGTCCTCCATGGCACATACTGCATGCGTGAACATGCATCAAATAACCACAAATTAAATTGAAACAATAACCTACAGGCTTCTTTTTCGCATGCTTGGGAAAACAAAGCATTCTCAAGCTGTTTTATTTCCTAATACTTTAGGATCTTTGTTTTGCTTCCTTAGTTTCATTTTCACCCTGTAGATTCTCAGAGCCAGATTCCCAACAGGGGTAAATTAGCAGAGCTCCAGTGAAGTCAAGCCTTGCTGATTTATACCACTAGAGGGTCTGCACTTAAATGGCTGTTTCGGTGAGTCAAGCTGATTTCTGTCATATCCAGTACTCTCAGCTAGCATGAAATGCCATAGTCCCTCTCAAAAAACAGTCCCAAAAGAACCCACACCTCTTCTCTATGTTGCTGGCAATCCATCCAGTGAAACCTGAACAAAGACTATCAAAACCAGGAGACTTTCTGCCTTAAAATGACAGTTCAGACTCCACTTGAATTGTTCAGTATGCTTTTCCTCAGTCAGATGATTTGAACCTGTGCCTGTGTAATTAATGTGATTAAAGTGCTTATTTGTATTAAAATAGTTCTTGTAGCCATCAGCAGAGGATCCATGGTGCTAGGAGCTGTGCAAACTTCTTATATGAAAAGGAAAACCTTTCCTGGACAATCTGACCAGCTAAAATGGAGAAAAATATGTGCAGTATTTTTGTTTTCTTTATGATGCAGAGACACAGCGGCACTTTGTTTTGTGAGAATGGATTGATGAACTATGTTTTCTTTACAGTTGTTCAGCATCATATGATGCCATAGAATTACAAAAGGTTAAAATAGTGAGGTGAAGCCGTGCTGCTTGTCCAGTTGACCCTCTGAACAGTTCACTTCCCGCTAGCTTGACTCCAGTGTGACCTTACCAGCCACATTATAACCGTAAATATCGTGAGCAGAGACTAAGGAGCCAGAGGAAAATGCAATCTAAGTGACTAACTGGAGTCTGTCTCTCAAACTAGTACCTGGCATTACTGAATGCACATTGCCAGTATACTTTTGTGGGTATAGACTTTGGTAACTGTAATTACAGACATTACATTAAAGTATTTAGCCAGAGAATGGCCACAGAAGTTGCCATTTAATAAGCTCCTGTTTATCAACAGATAATATAAAGTGATATCTGAGACAGTCAGGAGTAATTGCTATGTCCCGGTGTACTGACTCCTGACTTGTTAAGGACTGCCGTGTACTAAGTGCGACCAAAGCTTGGGTGACCATGACCCAGAATGGCATATGAATTGTAACGCAGCTGATCCTACACATTTCTGTGTTTGCATCTTTATATGTCTACATATGTCTCCACATACCGGAGATGTTTTGTTCCTGAATGTTGGCAATGTAATTGCAAGAGAGAGATGAGAGGGGGAGCAGAACTGCAAAATTCCTACACTCTACACTTGTAGAACTCTGTCACAAAACATGCATTTTCTGCTCTAACTTCACCTACATCTATCTAGGTGATAGGAGTAATCACCTGTGATCCTGTTAAATTAAGCTTTACCTTTTATTTTTCTTATCGTGGTCACTAGCTTTGTGCCCTGTTTTCAACACCACCCCTAAAAGAAGGGTTCAGAGGCAGGCAACCAGAATGCTAAGACAGCAAGAAAACTCTCCCTAGCAAAACCAAGACTGATATGAGTAAAGTTAATTGTTTTCAAGCAGGGAAAAGATGGCTGTAAAGAGAAAGTAAATCAACCATTTTCCATGTTCAGTGCAGATTGAATAGGAAATAATGGGCTCAAAGTAAAGCCAAAAGATTTATAGAAAATGTTAGGGGACTATTTTAATCACGGAGACAGTTATGTACTGAGGAGGTGGCCCATAATAGCTGTGGGATGTCCCATAAAGTTTGGAAGGATTCACATACAACTTTCCTGTCTTGGGGTGGGAGTACAGGCTAGACATTTTTCATGGTTCTTTCTGACTCTTCTGACTATGACTGCTCCCCCACAAAGAAAGGCCATAAACCACTGTAAACATTTCTTCCAACAAATAGATTTTCTCTCTGCTTTACTGCCTTCAACATGAATCTGTTCCTAAGGCACCATTGCTTCCCTGGGACCCATGTGCTGGGGAGTTGAGTGAATCTCCTAAAAATCAACCATTGTGTTAATGCCTTTTGTCACTTATGAACTTGTCTGTGGACAGGGAGATGCAAAATAAACAAGGTGCAGCAATACACACAGACAATGTCACAAATATTTCCTTGAAAAAAAAGCCAAACTTCAAAGCTTTCACTTCTCCTGTCACAGAGCACTGGTGGAAAACAATACCTGGTTTTTGTTTCACCTTATTTTTTTACCCCATTTCCAACCAACATATGTGGCTCTTCAAAGTCATACCAGTGGGGCTATATCTATTTCTGGAACTATGGTTATTCCAGTGAATAAAAAGCCATGGCCTATGACAGATCATTTGGATTTGTGCCTGTAATTGTTTAAGAGAACTTAAACAATAAAAGAATGAGGCCAGAAAATCCTATCACGATCTTTGATCTTCCTCCTTCAAACCAGTCTCTCTCTTCACCAAAGGAGTAGGATCTTCCTAGTAATATTATGGATGGTATAAAGAAAATATGTCCCCAAACCCACAGCAGATTAGAAGGAAATTAAAATGTTACTTAAATCAAAGGAACTGGTTCTAGTCACCACTTTGGCTTATGTGCCAGGAAAATCTAAGTATGAGGAAGAAAAGAGGAGATCATATGCTTAGAAGTGCTGTTGGTTGACGCTGGTTTTCTTTTTACCATGACACCAGTGCGAAACCTACTCTGTACATTTGAGCCCTCAGTGGTGTTAGGGTACCGGCAAAATGTGCATCTGTAAAACATGCTTAAAAACTTTCATGCCTCAGTCCTTCACTGTAAAGTTATAAAGTGTCTTCTGCTATCTGTCTGGGGGTCAAGAGGTGATGAGGGACAACTATATATTCATAACATATATCTATATAACATGTAGATGTACTTATATGGATAACTCACTGAGAGCCTCGTGATGTTGTATATTAATTACCATCAGATTAATCTGTGAGATAAGATAGGGCTTAGAGACGTACCTATTTTACAGAGAGCTTGAGTTCCTTAAGGGTGTCCCAAGTTTGGACAGTGATGTTAAAAGGTAGAAGAGACTTGAACCTTGCCCTCCCAACTCTTCAGCTAATTTGCTAACTACTTAATCTAACTCTTTCTTCACCTCTTTTTAGGCAGGTTATGAAGTGAGAAAAGCTCCTTTTGCCTGCTCCTCTCTGCACTCCTGCATAAAAGCCAGCCAGATTCTTACTCCAATATTGTCTAGTAAATAAGGTAAAATAATTCCTAGGCTGCAGTGATTTTGGCTTCTGCAAAGCCACAATGTTACTGATCTCTGTCAGCATTGCTGAGTCCAGTTGTGTCATTGTAATAATTTTAAGTATAAGGTGACTTCTGTGCTGGACTTGGATGGTGTCTTAATTGCTACAGGGTCATAAGAGGTCTTTTCTTTTTACATTCCCCGTGCTGTGCATTAGCATTCTTCTCAGGGGTTCTTTTCTGCGAATTTAAAGTCTGTTCTTACTCCTACACAAAACGTGGAATTGTTAGGCTTTACTGTGGAGACATTAAATCAGACTCTGGAGATTCCTTTGTCGAAAAGGAAGCCGTATTGTTAAAATTACATCTGGCTTTTGCACGTGTCACATTTCACAGGAGCATTGAGCCCGTATTATCTAGTGGCTTTGCTTGCAGTCTTTCTTCACGTAGTGCTATTTTTAGATTTTCATCCTGTTGAAATTCAATAGTCTAGTTGTCAAGGCAAGCAAGAGAAGATAGCTAAGGTTGAATTTGTCAATGATTCAGCCATGTTCGTTGTTACTATAACTATATAATTTTATCATAGTGGGGGACAAATACCGCATTCAGGACATACAATTGCATGGAACTATCAGGTTTCAGATTGAAATTATAAAGTGCTTAAATATAATTACAAACCAGGTTTGAATCATTAGAGAATAAGTAGAAGGTTAGCAGAAGACTCCTGGGGAAACTGTAGTTTTCCTGAAAGGAATGACAGTCCCCCACACTTGAACTTTAGCTAGGATTTTGCCCTTTTTCCCTCTCCCCTGCCCCTTATGTCCCCATGGGCAGTTTCTTTCATATACCTTTACTGTTACATGAAAGAGAAAGGAGCTTGGCCATGGTGTTAGATGAGGACAGTGAAGGGTCAGATCAGAACTCTATCCTATCCTGGTGCATGATAAGGACATTTGCAGTTAAACAGAATCAGGCTCAAAATCCATGAAAGGGCTGACTCCAGTGGGCTACAGATTGAGGTTTAGTATTGTGACATTACACTGAGCAACTGAAAAGCCATGAATGAGAAAATAATTCTTCATAGGTTAATACTTTTTAACATTTAACTGTTTAAGCAGTACTAAAGGCAATGATCCAGCAAAGCACAAAGCCCATATGCAGTTCTGATCACTGAAAATAGCGTGATCTTGTGCTTAGCATAGCTCCTGGGTCATAAAGAATACAGGGTTTTAAAGATCACCAAATTATAGCCCTCAGTGATTTCCAAGATTCTTACTGTGCCCTCTCAGACACTGTAAGAAAACCACTCTGACTGAGAAGATACGGGATATTTCCTTCAATCAAGGTAAAATAAGGAAATGCAGTCAACGTGGCACAAACACCACAATGGCACCCCTTTCACTGGGTGTATGTATCCTGAGATGTTTAGGTGCCAGGGAGACAAATGCACTTGCTGTTGCTGTAGCTGTAAGCTGGGAGGCCCCGCAGGCGCGGGGAGCTGCAGGTGGTAAAGGTGCTGGTTTGAGGCTGCTCAGGGTGCAGATTGTGTGCTGTATAGGAATGGAAATGGCAGGCCTGGGGATGGAAATCTCTCTCTCTGAACTGTCTTAAATGAGCTCAGTGCTTTCTACGCTGGCTGAAACCTGGCAGTGCACTGAAACCAAGTTTCTAGGTATCAGACACTTAAGGTATTATAGATTAAAAAAGGATTTAAAGGTGGCATATTATAGATACAAGATAAAATACTTACTTGAAGAAATCCAAAAACCCTTAAATTTTCCTGTTATAAAAATTTAAGGTTAAATCACAATTTTTAAACAATAAACCATAAACTTCAGTTGTTTGAGTGCTGTTTGGCAGGAAAACCTGATTATTGCCAGTTTGCTCTTTGCAGTGTGGAAGATTTGCAGGACTGAAGTACCAGTTTCCTAGCAACCACAGATCCTCTAAGAATCTTCTCTTTGATAGTCCCTAAAATATGTTAATGCCACTAGATATTGCAAAATAAAATAATGGGACCCACACCTAATGAAATAAGAAACTTTGATTTATATCTTCAGTCCAGAATAACAATGCACTAGTCCGCAACTGTAGCAGAGTTCTGACAGCGACTCAACCCAGTTTGGGTTGCTAACCATTTTTGTTTTGTTTAAGTAGATTCTCATTACTAAATCCCAATAGTGCAAATCCTTATACACATAACTGTGTACATGAGTAGTCCTAGTAAACTTCATGTGATGATTTATGTATTTAATTACTTGCTGGACTAAAGATTTACTGTCTGAATTTTAGCAGACAATATTTTAAAGCACTGCCTCTCTCTCTTCCCCTGGTTATCTACATTCATCTTATTAGGAGATTATTCTTTGACAATCTGTTATACATATGCTGAGAAACAGAGAATTTAAATCTCGAAAGAAAAGTTCAATGCTCACATTCTCATGGGAGATTTTGATTCAGCAATTATGTTGTCCTCAGAGCATCCACAGAGTGCCTCACCCCTCCAACATGCAGTAAATCTTTCAGGGTGCAGCCCTGAGAGCGGGAGGGAAATAGAAAAGGAGCAAGCATGTTAATCAATTCAAATGCCTACTACAAGGGACAGCTGCAGTGGTGTGCCAAGAGACATCAAAAGGGCTACACAGATGTAAGCCAGCCCAGGATGCAAGTCTCTGCATTTAATGTAGAATCCCAAAGGATATATTCATGCTGCTGCATTGCTATTTTTAATGAATGAAGCAGGAAGGACTGTAGTGTCAGGCAGAACTTGTTGGAAGGGACTGAAATTCCAGATTTCTGAAAAATAAGGAGGTGAGTTCACTAAATTTTTTTAAAAGGATTTTTACCCCTCAACCATATCATTCTAGAGACAGAAGAAAATTCAAAGAAGAACAAACTGCATGAAATACATTCTCAGGAATCTTGGAATTAATAAAAATGGATCTTCCCATATGGAGCTGTGCTATAAAGAACACATGTATGCTACGTCTCTGTAGGGCAGTTGTGATAATTACACAAAGGATAGCATTTCTCATCCATTTCTACTGATTATCATTTAAGTGCCATAGAATCTCATTAGTTTGGTCGTTATGACATTCATTACTGATTCTTCACCAAGAAGGAAAAGGCTTCCCTTTATTGCTTTTATTGGCAAAGGAGAACTGACCATTTGCAGTCAGAATATCTGATTGGCTTATTTCAGAGTGAAAAAAGAGATGAGAGAACAGAAGTGAAGCATATGAGAGACAGTGTCATGTCTGTCTCCTCCAGAGCAGCCCTGCGAGCTCTTGAGTGCAAGAAGGAAGGGAACTTTCTTTCTATTTAAAGCACTTCTATTTGTAGCATATTGAAAAGAGCTGCTACTAATTTCTATGCATGTAATCAGTAAACAAAGCCACAGTAAAGTGGAGGGGGATCCTCCAGGTAATTAAGTCCTCTGTAATTTAGGACTATGGCCTTTTTGGAGTAATTATAAACAGGTACTTCTAGATCTTCTAAAAGTCTGAAACTGCTTAGATATGTTGCAGACATCTGATTGTGTGCTTGTATGGAGCTCTAACATTCAATATCTTTTTAGAAGTTACTGCAAAGACAAGGAAATTTCTTTCTGTGAGTTCTCTGGTGTGTGTGGTGTCAGTAAATACAGCTAGTCAGATGATTACTGCAATGGTCCAAAAGGAAAGATTTTTACAAACTTTATTTATTTATAAGTGAGATTATAAGTGAAAAACCAAGATCAAAACAGGCCTAAAGTGTTTCTCTATTTTTATCCTACCTCTTAACTAGTAAAAAAATGATGATGGAATTTCATAATTTTAAAGAAATCTCTTTTCTCTCTATGTAACAAGATTCTTCCTTAATGCCTGCATCATTATTTAGCACAACATGAAAACTTGTCCCCCACGTCAAGGAAGTTGTTCAATTTCTTGTTGTGTGGCAGACACATCGTACAGACTGTCCTCCTTTGTGACCCCAAATGATTTCTGAGCTGCAGACCATATGTGAAGCAGTGCTATTGACCAAAGTCAGTCAGTCTTCTGTTCACATCCCAGGTGGTTGCCACTGAGACAAGAAAAAGGGACTGAAACATAAGGAGAGTCTACCAAAAGGCTATAGAGAGCAGAAGAATAGTGAGGTATCAAATAATGACAGTCTACACCTGCAAACATGTCATGTTGCACTGATAAAATTTGTAAGAGAAGCATTATTGCCTTAATAATGCATCTTTCAGTGCTTTGCTAATGGTTTTCTGATGAATACCTGGTGAAGACTGGTAGGGAACAGAGAGGCTCTAGCCTATCCCAAGCTGCAGAGCTTTACATTACAGGCAGCAGACCTGACAGAACTGCTCTCTTTCACTACAGCTCAACAGAAAGGCGCTGGACTCTGAGTGCTTGTAGAAGAAATGCTTTTAGTACAGGCCAGGGAAGGTTCTCCCTTGCCAAGTGGCAATAAAAGAGACTGAGCAGGCCACATCAAAATGTCTTCAGCCAGACCAACCCTATTAATTACTCCAGAAGAGCTTCTGAGGAGATACAAATGGAAAGAATGAGAGTCAAGGGGAATTTCCTCCACTGCCACTAGAACCACTGTTTTAAGGGTGGGGTTTTTTTAATTTTTATTTCAAAGGGGCTGGGCATCTTTTGAAATGTGTTATGTCCACCACTACTAGGAGGATGTCAGGTTTGGGCATCAGGAAGACAAATGCATAGAGATGAACAAGGACAGTCACAGAGACTCAAGGATATTGCACAGGTTTGGAGAAGCAAGGAACGTCTCAGTGGGACCCTAATAAATTAATGAGCAGTGCTTTATAAATAGTGTCACCACATGCTGGCTTTCCAGTCAAGGTTAAATTTAGACTAGTGACTTTTAAGAAGTCATCTAAAAAGGGAGCTAGTGTTTCTAACAGCAAAGGCGATGTTAGCAACGTGGGTTCAATACCTTCATCTGCTTTGCATTTCCTTTTCAGTAAGCCTCTTGAACCTTACTATTGCAAAAATAATTAACTGTACTCACATGTGGAGTTTTAAGGTCTAAACCTCCATCTATCCAATAACTTACAGTGTACCTGCACTACAAATGTCACTGTTTCTTCCTGTATATTTATGTAGCCATTCATACTATGACAATTGCAATCCTAATTCTATTTCAGTAAGGAGAACTGTACTACTATTACTGCACCAATTTGATGAAAAAGGCAAGGAAAATACAACTAATAAAGATTCAACTTGTTAAGTTCTATAAACTTAAATATATTTAGTATCTGTTGAAGGTTTTGTTTTCCATTTAAATTGAATTTTTGTTATCAAAGAGGGAAGATGTTGTTGTGGTTCAAGACTCGCCTAGCTTCATTTCATTTAGCTTCCCAAATCTTGCTTTTCAACTCATTCTTTGTGTGACAAGGGGACTAGACAGGAGATAGATTTGGGTCTTAGTGTCTGTGTATTAATAGCTGTAAAATAAAGGTTGTAAATAGTGCTTCCTGATATCACAGACATACAGAGAAAAGAAAAGAACCAGGGACTGTGAAATCTTGAGAGACAAAAGGAGCTGGACTCCATAAAAAAATCACAGGCAGTGTCATATCTGTCAAACACTTATGCCTGATTATGACAAGGAAATGGGGCATTAAATTAATGGTATAACTTAAACTGAAGGCACATTTATATTGGTAGTGGTCTTTGATGTGACAATACAGTTGTGAATATCAAGGAATAAAATAATTGCTCCTGTGCAGAAATAAACAAAGGGAGGCTATGCATTTGCCAAAGGCTTTGTAGCAAAGTAGATGGGATTTTAGTGCTGAAAATCTTCTTGAGAAATTAATCAGCCTGATAAACTGGGGACAGGCAGGCAGATAAACAGTAAAGCATATAAGCAACTACAATGTAAA
The DNA here is from genome assembly GCF_000687285.1 of Phaethon lepturus. Classification (NCBI taxonomy): domain Eukaryota; kingdom Metazoa; phylum Chordata; class Aves; order Phaethontiformes; family Phaethontidae; genus Phaethon; species Phaethon lepturus. Next base: position 104,205 of record NW_010525387.1, on the reverse strand, counting down.
AGTATTTTCCTAGAATAGCTTTCTGGATGTCCAGAAAAGAAGGAGTGTCAGGGAGAATCTGAACCTGAAGGTAGAGCACTATCATCTCATACAGTTGTACATTTCTTCTTTGAATCGTGTAAACATGAGGAACTGTCGGAAGGGAACCAGGGAAAGAAGCATTGTCACTAGTATGGCAGAATAAAGAATCCATTCAACCAAAAAATTAATATGAAGCATAAAATAAAAGGGAGTGAGATAGCTAATTAAAATAGGGAAAGTGTTAAAAAGTACATATCTAGAAAATCTAGGAGTAAATGGAAAATAAAAGCCTCAACAGTCAAAATAGAAATTTTAGTATATAATGTTAGTATAACTACATAATTACAAACAACATGCCAGGAGCCTTTTTTCACATATGCTGTAGGAAAATGCCAGAACCAGTCAGAGAAAGCCCATTCTCTGAT
>NW_010525387.1:67664-103728 GCF_000687285.1 Phaethon lepturus | reverse complement strand
GAAAGAGTCTAAATTTATAGACTGAAATTCTGTCTCTATTGATCTCTGTGTGATTTTTTTGCTATTCGATACAACAGTTTCCAGAGTTTCATCCAACAGGCATATTCCTCTTGGGGAGAAAATTTACTTTAACTTCCAGTTTGATATTAGTATTTAACAGGAAGAGGATGACATCATTCTTCTCTCCCTTAAACCAAAGGGAATATCAAGGACTTGCCGGTAAACCTCTACTTCAGACATCACTAGAAAGGGCTGTCAGGATCATCTCCTCTTTAGGTTGAAGTGAGGTCAGTCTAGCAGCCCAGCTATGACTACAGAGCCAAATGAACCCTCAGAAAGAAATACTTCATGCTGTTAAGCCAACCTTTCAACAAGCAAACCTTCTCTTTAGAGAAATAACCGGCACATATGAAATGAGCTAGCCAAGTTTTATAGGGAGAATTAATACATTTTATTACATCAGTTGAAACATTCTGAGAGGCAAACAGAAAAGCCATGATGTTCCTGAAACTTTATTTGGAAGACATAAAGTTTTAAACACATAAAAAGGCTTTGTTGTTGTTGTTTTCTTTCCCCATCTTTATCACAGCTCAATAGAACTTCTTTTGCCTTGCAAACATTGCTTATTTATACCCTTATGCTTTCAAAGCTAGAATACCCCTGCGAAAATGTATAGTATGGATGTTGTGTATCCTTCCATATTTGGTTCCCACTGTATGTGGTTATCTTCAGCTTGGTGATGACCTAAACACTTGCCGCTTTCCTAATCTTCCACATCAATGGTCTCCAGAGGTGCATTTTGGAATACATCGCTCTTGGTATCATAGCATCTAAACTAAAGGTCTTATTTGTAATGTTTCACAAGAAAATGTATGAAGTGACATAGTGAGTGATTATGGAATAACAAGTCAGTAGGAACTAACTTGCTAGCTTCTGTCAGGTATAATTTGGATTATACCTTGCTGCCTGATGATTTATATACCTTCAGATAAATCACAGAATCACAGAATCACAGAAACACTAGGTTGGAAAGGACCTTCAAGATCATCAAGTCCAACCATTAATCCAGCGCCACCATGTCCCCTAGACCATGTCCTGAAGCGCCACATCCACACGTTTCTTGAACACTTCCAGAGATGGCGACTCCACCACCTCCCTGGGCAGCCTGTTCCAATGCCTGACCACTCTCTCAGTGAAGAAATTTTTCCTAATATCCAATCTAAACCTCCCCTAGCGCAACTTGAGGCCATTTCCTCTTGTCCTATCAGTAGTTACTTGGGAGAAGAGGCCAACACCCTCGTCGCCACAACCCCCTTTCAGGTAGTTGTAGAGAGCGATAAGGTCTCCTCTCAGCCTCCTCTTCTCCAGACTAAACAACCCCAGTTCCCTCAGCCGCTCCTCATAAGACTTGTGCTCCAGATGTCTAACTTTACTCTGATTCCCATTGATCTTTTAGACCTTCAGATTGTTTTGTGACAATGCGTTCCATATGCAACTTACTCTGTTTAAAAATCACTTCTTTTGATCAAATTTGAATTTATTGCCTTTCTGTGTCACTTGAGTCTTTCATTCTTGCATTATGAAGGTAGAAACTGGAGCACCTGCCAATCATTTTACTACCCATGGTTTTGTGTATGTTTCTCCTAAAGTTAATACATTCTTTTTGCTGTCTTTTCCTAAAGAAGCCTTTTAAATACTCCTAGTTGCTCTTTCCTAAAAACTTTCTGTTTCTGCATGGTGTTGGCAAGCTGAAGATCAGAAATTTTTTCAGTACTGTAAACAAAAGTTACATGGTCACAAAAATTAAATTTTTTCTACCAACTTTTTTGACTACAGCGATGTTCAGCAAATGTTCCTACTGGATTTTCCATGATGCTTTTTTTGTTCCGTTCCTGCCTTTTCCCCCACAATAAATTTAAGCTTCTTGCCACCAAGCACACTTGGATTTGTCAGCATTGAATTTTGCCTTCCCTATCATCTCTTGATTTTCCTGAATAAGTTTGTGCTCTCTTTAAGGTTTTTTTCTTTCGCTCTTCATCTACTTTTCCTACATTATTGCTAAAGTATGACTCACTAGTCACTGTATTAAACTATTATTGACCTTTAACTTTTATTAACCTTTCGGACAATTTAGTCTTACATTTTCTTTTTCTTAGCTTGTTTTGAATGACAATAAAACTTTGCTTCTCTCTCATTCCTTTCTGGATTCTTGATTCAGCTAATAGAAGCTCATCTTCTCTAGAGCTCCCCAGGACCTAGCAAATGTAGCATATGCAACCTTCTGGAATCGTTTGGACAAACTAACTTTAAGAAACCTTTGAGAAGGAAGTGTTGGGGAATTATACACCAGTCAACTTTGTGCCTAGAATGACCATGGAGCATACCTTCCTTGAATCCTTTTCCATGCACAGAAATTTCTTCTGGTGCAGGGTAACTCTCAGGTCTCTCTTTAATGCCACTCAGTCTTTCTAACACTGATCTTTTCTATTCTGTGTGCAAAGGTGAAGATACCTCTTTAAAATTCCTATCCCTCTAGTTTTAAATCCAAGGTTACTTTTCAGCATACAAGGTTTCTTTTCAGCTACACAGTCAGAACTCCTTGACCCTCGAGTCTGTTTTACAGTCTCCTAGTCTAAAAGTATGACTTTTCCTTCTTACACCTAGATGCATAATTTTATCATTTACTATATTAATGTTCTTTAAAAAAATTAAGTGTGATCACTTTGCTTGCTCTGATCTCATCATTATTTACTGCACTGTGAATGCAGAATTGCATTATCCATAAATTAATCATAATTTTAAAAGTTTTCCTTGCAATCACCAGTGAAAAGGCTTAATATTGTTAGCCCCGATTTCTGAGATTCTTGTAAAGTGACTTCCTTTGAAACAACCCTTTTGAGAGCTGTTAGTCAGTTCTGTATTCACTGAAAAAGTGTTTTATTACTATTGTATAGCTCCATACATTTTTTAAAGGAAAGCATCATGTCATATTAAATCAAATACCTTTAAAAGACTGTTACAGCTGCTCTATTAAAATCATCAGTCCTTTGGGGAATGTTGGTCAGTGTGTGAAGCTGACACTGTCGATAGGGATAGAAACAGCACAGTCCTTATTGAGTGATGACATCTTCCAACCTGCTGTGATTATGCAAGACTCTGAGAAATGGGTTTTTACAGTTATTTAGCAGCATAAATTAAGACTCGGGCTCTGTGAGGACTATGAAACCACTCCTCTTGGGGATGTCCTTTGGTCCTGGCCCTCTCTCTGTTTAGATTGGGGACCTGATTGAAGCACACTCTTGCTTACTTCTGGAACGGGCAGCTGGGTTTTCCTCCCATAAAAGGCATGACAGGACAGTGGTAGGAAAGAGAGTGTAATCCAAAATCTTCTGCGACATAGAATCAGGATTACTGGGGACTTTTATGTGGGTGCAGAAGCATGGAAATTTGCCTGAAATTAACATCAGGCAAGAGAAGACAAATACTTCTACTTAAATATGTGGCTAATTCAGAAGGAAAAGCAGGTTGGGAGAGGAAATGCAAAAATAAATAATGGAAATGTGTTAGCAGATAAACAGCCTGAAGGCAAAACACCATTAAGGAAGAACTACTGAAATTCCTATTCATAATTCTTGAGAAAGTCATGCCAACTTAAAATAAGAAGGTATTTTAAAAGTATAAACAAGGTAAAAAAAGGCCTACTCATAAAAGAAAGAGACCTTTTCCCAAAGGAACCAAAAAGAATGGAGTATGCCTTGTTTTAAAAAAAAAGAAAAATAAAAAAAAGAAAAGATGCAGCAACAGTTTTTTTGAACATTTTTTAAACCAGCTAAGCCAAAAGATTACAAGTCACTTCTAACTGATCACTAATATAAATAGTTTTAAACAAGCTGTTGCTTTGAAGATATTCTTACCTCTATACTAAAGAGTTTCGTTAAATAAATGATCAATTATAAGGCTGTGATGTTCTGAACATTTATCAAAAAGTTTCAAACCAATGCTGGGTAAACTATTAATAACCAAAGTCATAGGAGCAAGCTATTTTTAGCCAAGGGAATTCTTAACATTCTTTATCATTAGAAATTAAAGCATCTAATTCTTGATGAAATTATGCTAACCATGTTGTCTACAAAGGTTGTTAGCAGTGGCAGGTTTTCTCCCATGACTCCAGAATGGAAAAGATACATCATCTCTTTCCATTAAGAAATTAAAGGCTCAGATAAATGTGACCTCCACAACATGTGCCCTGTTCCCCGATTCCTATATGAACTTTTTTCATGTCCATGACAAGAGCTGTAACTGGACAATTTTCAAGGCATTTCAGGTCTGCCTAGATCAAGCACAGTGCCCGTACTGATGAGATGAGCAGGAGGGTGTCTTGGCAGCAGGGGTTTGGGGTGATCTGAATCTGTATCCATGGGAGAGACAAGCTTGTGGGGGATGCTGCAAGCTTACCAGGCTGCCAGGCTGGCCAGCCTATATGTGATGAGATCCCGGGGAAACCACCACCATTTACCTCCTGGGAAACAGTCCCAAAGCTAGTCCCCTCTTACCTCCAAGCAGTATCTGTCACACACATCTCATTCACTTTTGGTATACAACCCAAAGAATAAGGAAGAGTGGTGACTCCGAGCACATGCAAGTACTTGACTGCCTACATTTGTTTCATTGCCTAACATATCAGAAAGCACAATGCCTCACAGTGAATGTTTGCAAGATTAGGCTCCCAAACCCCACTGCTTTGCCTTTGACTTCATATCTCAGTAATGAGCAGTTCCACAGTAGCCATAATGTATTGTACATTGATAATAACAGCACAAGTATCATTAGACTTTCCCACTTACAGTATTTGCCATAATCCTCAAATTATATTTTTCCACAAATAAATAAAACCCAGTGATATATGATTTCAGGCTTTTATGCCAGAATTGCATGAAAACTATAACTCTTTCACCGTTTGTTTCTTTTTTTTCCTGAGTTCTCTTTTTTTGTTTTCTGCTTTTGATATTTTGAAAGGTAAACTGTTAATATAAAACAGTAGCATGGCTGTCACTTAAGTTTTAATGTTTTCTGTTAAGTGGAGAGAGGTGGGAATGCATCACTGCATAAAGAGAATTTATTTGAAGTACTCTAGGCCCAAAGTGAACACGTGACACCCCATTGCACCCATTGTAGATAGAAAATACAGAAAATATAAAAAGAAGCAGAGCTGTGCAAAGGTTTGTTAGATAGGATATTTTTGGAAATACAGAAGACAACCAGAAAAGATTTTAATGATGCACCCATCATCTGTGAAAATAACGGATGACAATGGAAAACAAGATAATCAAAAGATAGATTTATTTCTGGCAGTAGAAAGTTCTGATGCACTTTTACTGAAGTTAATAGTTTCCAGTTAATCCAGACACAGTTATTTAACTGTAAAACTGCATTACAGGGGTTTGAGTGCTGTACGTGACACAGAAATAAGATATTTTTAACTTTGAGCTATAAAGGGAAAGTGCAAATATAGAAAATCTGTGACTGAACAAAGTCTGAACCGCATCAGCCTTACAGTTCAGAGAGGCTGCGAGTCCTGGGCTGTGGCTGGCAAACATGGCACCGACTGCTGGAAGAGTCAGGAAAAAGCTTAGACAAGTCAGTTAAATTTGCCACATCGTGAAGTCATTCCATGTAGAACAAAGTTTTGAGGGGTTGACAGCGCACTGCCATTACAGATATAACTGAGAATTCAAAATGTTGAAAGGAAGAAGGCTTGATGAGGATAAACATTATCAAGCAAGAGCTGTGTTGGATTAGACCTAAGACAAAGACAATCACATGCCTGGACATAAGTGATGGAGTATTTTGTGAATTATTTGGGAGAGTCTGAAAACACCAAATCATGTATGTTCTTGACAAACAGGATGGCAACAGCACCACAAGTTCATCTGAGTGGGTGATGTTGCAGCAGAAGATAACTAGGAAGCAGAAAGGACATTGATATTTTAAGTCTGATATCAGATCACAAGCCTTGGTGAGTCCAGGAACATTGTTATCAGTAAATAAAGTAAAGCCCAAACAGTGGAAGGCAGAGGTAAAGATAGAGGGTTACATATATGGGTGCATAAGAAAAAAGAAAATACTAAGATGTGTAGTTGTGCCAGGCATCATGGAGTATCCTGTATTGTGCTTAAAACATGGTTAGTTATTTGGTTTGTAGAAGAACTGTTATATGAGAGGAAAGCGGCAAAGATCCAAAACAACAGAGAAAGTGGATATGACTGTTAGGCAGTAGAGGAGCTCAAAACACAGAGAAGTGCCAGTACTAGCCAACTATCCTGCCATTTGTGTATCTGGAAAAATCCTAACGTGACAATGCAGAGCTCCAGAGAAGACCTGGATGGTCTGAGAGTCAAAGGGTCATTGGAGAAAATAGCTGAATAGTGTAATTATCAAAGAGAAAAGGACTTGATTCAATTTTTTTTTTTTTTGTTACATACAGACCAACAGAAATTATGTAAGTACAAAGGAATAATTTCTTCAGGAAGAAAAATTTTGATGGCACTCATGGGGTTAATATGTTCATAGATTTAGATGCCCTTAAAAGACCAGTGAAGAAAGCATTACAGACATTTTTGTGTATATTTTGTGCCTCAAGTTGCACCAGGGGAGGATTAGACTAGATATTAGGAAAAATTTCTTTACTGAGAGAGTGGTCAAGCATTGGAACAGGCTGCCCAGGGAGGGGGTGGAGGGACCATCACTGGAAGTATTCAAAAATGTGTAGATGTGGCACTTCAGGACATGGTTTAGTGGGTATGGTGGTGTTGGGTTGACGGTTGGACTTGATGATCTTCAAGGTCTTTTTCAACCTGAATGATTCTGTGGTATAAGCATCTTGCAGTGCTATACTTTTACCTTCCTGACCAGACTGCACACTGTTCTTAAAGTTATTTCCTCTCAAGTATAAAGATTATATGATACTCTAGTAATCATCATAATCTAATTTTCTATTCTGTAGTTCAGGAAAAGATATCATATTTTCAGTAACAGTCTACATCTTAAGATTTTTTAACAAAAAACACAGCAAGGCATAAACACTTAAGAACAACGAGAACAGAAATGCTCCTAAGCAGCATAGATCAAGTACTTTGGTTTTATATTTGGTAAGCACTACAGGGGTATAGGAAAAATTTCTGGTATGCATTAGCATAAGGACTCCTCAAACTATGCAAATAAGGGAATTAATTAAACATTCTATGAATTATTTCCTTCAACTTTCTAAGGTATATTTTTGCAACGTATCCATTTTATGAGAGGCTCTTGAAACACTACATAAAACTGTTTAATTTAAGAGTTATTCTTATTTTACAGCTGGAGAAACTGAGGTAGTGCCAAGATGGGCCTTTACCCAAAGTTACACAATAAACCAGTGGAGGCAATTGTAAGAAAAAACAGTCTTGTGCCCTCTCTTGCTTTGACCATTAAGGAAAGCTTTCATCTTTCTCAGGAGCTTCCATTACTGTCCAGATTTAATAGAAGGGTCTCATACGTAGTGGTAAACCCTATAAATCTATGTCAAATTTTACCTAAATTTTGCAGCAATGCTTATCTGGAAAATAGTCGTTGATACACAAAACAACAATCAGCACTGGAGCAGCTGTGGTGTTAACAGTTGTGCAACAGAAAGGAAGGATTTAAAAGACTTTTTTTAGCTAGTTCTTCCTGACATATTACAGCAGTGCACATACACCTTCATAAAATTCCATTATAGCATAGAGGACACATGCTAATATTTAATACAGCTTTTAGGCTTTAAAGTTTTGAGAAATGCAAGAATCAAGCATCTGTGGTACTAAAATAACTGAGTTGCTAGAAGAGCTACCTGTTGTTTTACTTCTGATTATAGAAGTCCAATAAGAGTGGAAAATACTTAATCCCTAGTTGTCATGAGGTTTAGCTAATTATTATGTTATTAAATAGCGACTCAGCCAGAAGGGTTCATTTGTTTCCTCCTTCTCAAAGAACTGGAGAGGTTATGCAATGAGAAAGTGAGAGCTGAAACTTTCTTCTCAGCACCTTGCTCTTTGTCATTAACATTTCCCAACACAGGGGAGAGATTTATTTCCTTCAAGGAAGGAAAGAACACTTAAGATGTGAATGAATACAAGAAAAGCAGGAAACCAACCATGGCTGTCAATACACAATTTATAGAGCTGTAACACCGCTGTGGTAATATCAGACAGAGACACAATAACCTGTAAAAATGACTCCTGCAGACCTGAGCTCAGAAATGAAGCAGTTAGCTATGTTAGTACCCAGCATTTGTTCTGAAGGCCTGGTGATTGAAGAACAAAGCCTCTTTCCTTCCCAGTTTGCTTCCTGCAATATTAGCTCCTACACTCCAAAATGGATATGAGCAAGGTACAAAAAAGCTGCCAGTAACTTGTGAGTGGAACAGTGTTACTTCTTTCTGCCCTTGCCTTTTTCCAACACAAATAAACAGATACATAATAATTTTCCAACACCTTCCCTCCTGCTGTAGGGGAATGTTTCTTTTTTTTTTTTGAAAAATTAACAGGCTTTTTGTTATTTTCTACCACCATATGCTTCTTTCCTGCTCTGTATTTGCAACTCCTCAGTCTAGCTCCTGGTTTTGCAGCACGGGGAGTTGAACAGCAGATTGGTTGGGGAAGGTGGGTAGAGCAAGGGGAAGGTGGGGAAGGGGAGCTTACACACTTACACCCTAACACTGGAAGGAGAACTTAGAGCTCCACAAGGTCTGCTCTTGTAGCTACCAATGAAGTAAAAAGCCATTTACTTTTAACTGGGGACTGAGTGGCTCAACAAAAGAGCCAGCCTAATTTTGTTTCAATTATTCATTGTGTTCTAATTCTCATTACTGTTTCTGTTTTAATTGTATTTTTAATTAACTGCATTGATTGCAATGGACTGTACACTTCCCTCGTGTAACTTTTCTGATTGGTTTAGCATCCATTTTTGTTTACTACAACATCAAAAAAAGAAGCAAGAGGAAACCTCAAAATACTGAAAAGTGAAGATGGGCAAACCCAAGGCAAATGAAGGGTCTTTTCTGCATTTTACTGCTTAATATGGGCACCCATGAAGACAATTTTAGCAGGTTTTTTAATCAATTTGTTACTCCACTTAAATTCCTTATGATGAGTGAGTAACTCTGGCTTTGTATGGTTTGCAATATGGTCATTCTGTTTCCTCCTTGTGATAACCTTCTCATGTACAGGGCAATATTTTATCTCCTACCGCTGTTTGGGGACGGGCTTGTGCTGGAGAGGCAAGTGTCTGGCACAGCACTGCTTCCATCCACTCTGTCTTTGCGTGCCCCATTGTGGGGCTGGGGACTCCCTGGGGCCCAGTGGCCGTGCGGCTCCCCTGGGGTCTGTCAGGGCAGGGCCTGGCAGGCAGGGCCTGTCGCACCGGCCCAGCCAGGAGCAGGGCAGCCGGGCGTACTGGGGGCAGCTCCAGCCCCTGGCTTTGGGCACCTCCCTGGGGATAGGGCTGGGCTGGGATGTGGGCCTGCGGGTGGGCCTAGCTTGATGGTGCCCATGACCAGGGGCAGGGCAGGGCTGTGGGGAGCTGAGACCCGCCCTGCTGTGGCATAGCTGGGGCAGGGACTGACAGCCCTGGGGGGCTGACATGGGGTCCTGGTCTGCAGGCCGGGTGCGGGGCACCTTAGGTAGTCAGGACCTTTAAGGCCTGCTGGTACCATCCAACCCCTGACTGTTCCCCAGCGGCCGTTGCTGTTTTGTTGCAGCTGTCTGGCTTACAGGCAGTCCCAGTTTTCTTGTTGCAAGACTGTGATTCAGTTCTGAGTCTCCAGAAATAGGACGTGTCTGGTACTTTCGGTGAGCTCGCAGCAGAGCGCAGCATAGCAAGCAGTGCGAAGGTCTGGCTGGCTGCTGTAGAAATAAGTGGTTGTGAACCAGTTTTTGAATGCTCAATAGCTGCTCATTTTAACCGTGTTTACACAGCAGGTTTTTGTTCCTACAGTTATCTAGGGAGTAGCTTTTCTTTGGGGAAATATTTCTTTATTTTCAAGAGAACAAACGTTGATGTACAAACAGGCCTAGTATTTATTCCTCATTCTCTTTTGTTTAAAATGCTCTCGCTATCCAAGCAGAGAGCAGGAGGCAGAGACTGCCGTATCACTGATCATTCTTGCCTAACTAATATCAAATATTAACGCAAACAGCTCATAAACTCAATGGATAGAGATGTGCATTTGAATAATTTTAGTTTATCTTCACAGATATTGAATTTACTGTCAGAAAATGAAAGCTGGTGGCCAACAGTGTCGCAATGGTTGATGGTTGGACTTGATGATCTTAAAGGTCTTTTCCAACATTAATGATTCTGTGATTCTGTAACAAAAGGCTTTAGAGACTACAGCCTATGAGCTAGCTGTTCAGCAATAGATACTCCAATGCTGTTGCATCCAGCTCACTTGAGTTTTTTCAACATTAAGCTCCCAAGAAGCTCTGGAATATCCTTTTGGTAGTGAAAAAGGAAACAAATTTAATTGTAGTTACAGTGCTGATTTCAGGGGTAGGGGACACAGTGAGATGTTTAAACAACTTCTGTCCAGTCTAGGGACTGAATAAGTTTTCTCCAATATAGAAAAAAAGGACTTGAAGGCTTTTCCACAAAGGTTGATTTTCAGAAATAGGGAAGCTTCCTTTAAATTTGATAAGTGCCTGCTTGTTGTTGGAGAGCTAGCATTTTGGAAATTTCAGAAGCATTCTCTCAAGAGTATTACACAGGTTTATAAATGTGCTACTATAGTTTCCAAATCAGAAAAATGAGCAGAATTGCATGTTTTATTTACTCTCTGTAGATAGACAGCAGTGGTACCTCAGAGCAAATGCATCTGCTTGCTATTACCAAATAGTATTTGTACTCCTGAGACTCCACTCACAACTGAATATTATGAACTACCCTCTCAATAAGATTTTCCAATCAGTTTTGCATCTACCTTTTAATATTTTCCCCATATTTTCCTGTTTTGCTTATAAGAATGTCATGGGACAGTGCTTTAAAGCCAAGATTTATAGCATCTGCTGCTTCTTTCTCACCCACAAGATGTGTTTTCCTGTCATCTAAAACTCCTGGCACTGAAAAGTTTCTTCTGAGAAGGTCATATTTAAGCCCCTTTGCAAAGAGGAAGTCATTGAAACAAATGTCTGAGCTAGTATGTGAAAATGCCATTTTTAGAGCTTTATGAAAAAATATGTATTTTTTAAATATAAAACAGCTTCCAAAATGGGATCCTGCTTCTCATTATCAGACATGAGGTCAAGGCTGGCAGTTCCTGGTATTCTGAGATGTGAGTGATGGTGTTGCAGCACACTTTCATTTCTGAGGCCCACATTTAATGTAAAACCCTCCAATTCCTCCTGTAACTCATGAAAGTTTCTGCTCTTGAAATTTGTTTGTCTCAAAGTTTTAATGCTACAGTTTCTGATGTGAAACTAAAACCCACGGAACACCAAAACCTACAGAGAAAACAGTATTTCAAGTGCAGCTTTGGCAGTGTAATGTAATACTGATTTTCCTTTTCTGTCCCCAAAATGCATGCTGTGCTAGGTTCATATTAAGAAGTGAACATTTATATCACTCAGGTTAGATGTTAGAGCATGGTGGGGAGCCGAGCAAGGTTACATCTACGTTCCTATTCATTGTACGCATTATGTCAGTGGGCAGAATTTTAACAGAACCTTAGAATGAGTGAGGCAAAAATAGCAGTCACCCACAAGTGAAAAAAAATCAGAGCAACCTCTGGCTCTGGATAGTGCCTTGCATTCGGATCTTCTCTTGGTAGAATTCAGAGATTTTCACTATGTTGACCAGAAAAAAATCGTTGTGTTAATTATTGCATATGTCTGTAGGAGAGAGTCACTGCATGCTGAGGTCTTCTGCTTCTGTGATATTCCAAAGCCATGCTACGGCAGGGCAAAAAAACCCCAAAATATTTCATATACATGCCAAACACAGGCTGCTGGCTGAAGGAAGAAATGAAAAATGGGTGGAAATACCTTTAAAATCTGTTGTCATAAATTACACAGAAAGACTTTTAGACCAAACCTGGGCCAGAAAAGAAAGATCTATTGGTCTTTTCTACCTCTTGCTCTTATGCCTTCCCTTGTCTGGCTCTGCAGTTTTCAGGCATCTCTGCTGATGGTAATTGTTATAAGCTTGTTGTAGCTTCCATTACCCTGAAAGCACTATTTCTCTCTAAAGGCACCTAAAGATAGAGTGTGCAATTGAGAAGTGATTTTCAAACTCAAAGGAAGGGGAAAAGTCATGTTAACAAAAATCTCTGGAAAAGAAACACTAAACATTTTTGATTGCCAATATTGCTTTCCTGTGGCTGGTGCCAAGAGATATTGAAATCAATGTGAGCTGCATGCACTCAGCATTTTTCTCTGGCTGAATAGCTGCCCCTCTGAAGGCAAATAGTAGATTTGGCTGGAAAATGGTTTTGTGTTCTGGATGGAGCGCTGAATCCTGTGCAGCAATTCACCATTATAATAGTGTCTGTTCCTTTACCTAAACATCCCCCCCTCAACTCACTTGCTGCTCCCCTTCTTCGCTAAAAATGGGGAGGGGAGGCAGGGGCAGGGAGGAAATACAATCCAAGTACAAACCCTAAATTCAGAAATTGCAGGCATTATGGTGAGATACTTAATTTTGTTGAAAACCCTCTTTTTATTGCCAAGCAGCTCAGACTGTCTTTATTTTATCCTGTCTTGAATAAATAGCTTACTTTTTTGAGTACTGGCTTAGAGATGTCTATGCTTTATAAAGAAGATCTTGATCTAATTTGTATTTGATGAGCTGAGAAGCTGTAAATGACCATATGCGTCATCTTGGGAACATTGTAGTTTTATGCACTGTGTTCGACTAGACGAAGGATCCATTAGTGACCCAACGGAGGTGTTTTAGAGCAGGCAAGAACTCTCTAAACACCATCTGCTCATACTGTTTCTTGTAAAACGATGTCACATCTGCTGCTCTAAAAACATTATGCTGATCTCTCCTACAGTACATGGCTGCTGCACTCCTCTCAGCAGTGGGAAAAAGAGTCAATGCCACATTATTGGGACAAGAGGTGTTAACTATAGACGAAATTGCACATGGCCTTCTTCGCTTACCATATCATGTGACTGTACCATCAATGTCACGAACAAAATGAAGGAGAGGATTCAGCACTCTATATTCAGCTGATGAAGCTGGGTAAATACTTGAACTGTTAGTCTTTGCTGAGCTCAGTCTTGCCCCAGCTTGGCTGCTACTGGTGCAACTAATACTGCTACGTGCTTCAAACCTAGCACAGCTAAGTCCTCTCAGAGATTGAAGATAGCTTGAAGATACTTAAGATAGCTTGATCAGTGAAAAGTGAGGTTTGTCTTTGATTCCAGATGGAGTGAGAGTCAGGAAGCACTATTATTTCTTTTGGCTGTCAGATTTTATAGCTTAGAGTATTTGGCTGCCTAACACCTATGAAGTGTTATAAAGCTAATTTACCTACCCTGGAAGCTCCAAATGTACACATCTGCATACATTTGCAATACTACTCATTACTACTGCACCCAGAGTGACAATTTCATAATAGTGGTGTATAGAATTAGAAAAACAGTCAGTGTTTGTATCAGAAGGAGAGAGGTTATAATGATGCAACAGAAATCCTCAGAAGTACTGAGGAACTGCAGCCCAAGTTGACTGAAGATATGGTACTCTGCTTTCCACATCTACATTCAGTTGTTTTGACCTGTGATTCTTATACAATATTACCAAGCACAGAGACTCTTTTCAGTGATCTGCAGATGAAGAAAAAATAACAGAGTGAAGTTGTTATGGTTTATATCGTTAGCAGCTCAGTGGCTATGCTCACTTTGTATGATAACCAGTTTAAAGTTAATAAGTCTGAAAATTGCTGTATTTGCCTGATGTCCCTAAACAGTGAAAAGAAGTGACTGATATCTTCTCTCAGTCAAGTTTTGGTAAAGGAACTAAGCCATATATTTCAATATCTATTTTGACAAAACATTTTTAGACTACCGACAGCCTTATGGTCACCTCCAGTTTGCAAGGCAGAGGGGAAGCAAACATCTAAACAGTGTCATGTGAGATAGCATGGCAAGAAGGAGGTCAGAATGCCAGGAAAGGTGGCCATATGGAGTGTTCCATTGCCACATGACACTCATATGAGGCCTTCATGATATGATCTGTCATGTGCATGTCATGTGCTAAAGAATTGAAGCATCTGATATAATTCTCTTTCTTACCTTTCTCTGATGACCTTGAGTTACCAGTGCTATGGATCAGAGCTTCCTTATTTCTGCTATTGAGGGTAATTCTACATTGTCCTGCCTGTCTGAAAGAGCAGGAACAGACCAGAAAATAGGACACTGGAAGGCATTTCAGGCCTGCATTCTGCTGCTGGCTTGATCACTGACCTGGGCAAATCGCTTAATATCTCTGTGCTTCTGGTGCCACCTCTTACTATATCTCTTTTAGTGTATTGCATGCATGAGCCAGTGAAATAATAGATACTTTCCATTATATTGTATTTGAACCCAAATCTTACTTGTAAACATCGCTGTACTGTAAATGGAAATGAAAGATTTTGCATTCATCCAAGGCCAAAGCAATTGCCTTTTTCACAGCATGGTGGCAGGCTGGAAGGCATGCCTGGGAAGTTCAAGTGTGGGAGGCTATAATTTCTAAAGATGCCTCTGCACCTTCAGAGAGCCATCCCCATGCTCAGGCATTCTTCTTGCCAGAGAACCTGTAATGAACGACAGGAAACCTCATGCGTAACAGATAGCAGAAAGAGCAGAAATTAGTATCACTTTCCTTGTTTGTGTTAATGTCTATGACAGTACTTCAGTAGGTTACCTACAGGGTTCCTTAAGAATTAAACAGCCTACCTGGACTAGATACATATATCATCAGGATTTGAATCTTCTAGATACCTTATATAAATGTCTACACTGGTCATGTTTCTTCTTTACAATAATTATCATAATACTAATTTCTTGTGAGAGGAATGAAAAGGAGTGTTATTCTAGTTTGCTCTTCAGTCATCTGCATTTTATAAGGATGCAAGCCTTTGTAACAGGCATTTGTCCCCTTCTGTCTTGAGGGCTATTGAAATGAAATACTTTAGGGCATACATTGACTGGAATCAGAGAGAGAATGAATACTTTGTTTTCAGATAATTTTGCTAAGGCTACAGGAGGGTATTGAATTGCCTATATGGAGCCAAAGTTTGGCCCTTTGGACTAAATCACACAGGAGGCAGCATGACTGCATCAGTGACTCTTCAGGTTCCTTGTCCTGACAGGTGGCTGTAGCATCAACCTGAGCAATTCATTTGAGAGATGAAAGACAGATGGAGATTTGAGACAAGAAGGGATGCGGTTAGCTTGGTAGCTGCAGTATGTCAAATATAGAAGAAACCCTGCCAAACCAATCTGAGAAGCCCACATAATATGTTGCCACACAAACACATCACTCTGGGTTCAGAAGGAGTCTGTGTTCATGCAATGATGGTGTCTAGGTAATAAGCAATTGTTGTTGGCTCTGCCTTCATTGGTGCAGCTTTGTATAGATGTGGCTAAATTTTCTCGGACATGGCTCCGTAAGCATGGTTAGTTCCTATGGAGTAAGGCCCTGTTTCTGCCCTCTCACCACCTGCCCAATTCAGGCATATTTTATAGCATCTGAAGTCTTCCAAAATGTTTTGTAGAAGTGCCATTATCCCAACTCAAGCTTGTTTTTTAAGACATCCTCTGCACCAAATTAGAACATCGTATTGCTAGCAACTCAGAGGGGATACTGCAGCTTACTAAGGCATTTGTGTTGATCAAGCTTGACTTTGCTTATTCCTTGTGATGAGTTAATGCCATGGCCCTAGGTGACAAGTGCACAATTCCTTAGGATATGTATGCATATAGTTGCAATGATGAGGTCAATAATTATGTGCTTCTAAGACCCCTTGCACACAGAATGTGTACAACTGATAGTTTCTCATAAGATGGAAAGATACAGCTCTTCTAAAAAAGAAATAGGATTACTGTGATGGAGAAAAATCAATGTCTAATATTGTATTACATAGTCCCTTGTGCAGGCAAAAGTGGATACATAAAGACAAAATCTAGTTGGAAAGTTGATCCTCATTCATGTATGACTAACATTAGCCAAAATGTAATATTCGGGTTGTTTTAAATCTCAAGATACTGCAGACTTACTCAGGTCTGAAGTCAGTCTCCTGTATGATTATTTAAGAACTAAATTTTTACCCATCATTTCCTCCTGGAAAAATGGCAATGGTATCCAAAGCTTTCCTGAAGGCATTGGTTACTTGGAACAAATGTATTTAAGATAAAATGTGTATTAAAAGACATAGACCAGTCTCTTGTCATGCCTGGTTTGCTTTGAAACATACCCTGGATCTGAGGAAAATACATATTGTTTGGACCCACCCACATTTCTATTTGTGTTGATCTGTCCTTTGACAGACTCTGACAAGCATGTCTTTCCAGTTCTGAGAAACTTTACATTGTGTACAACCCTTTTCAGACTTTTCCTACATTTTTTCAACTTCCTGAACTGGTCATTTCATTTCAACCTGGAAATATGATGTGGTCTTGAGGTGTGCATGCTCCATGCGTGGATTTGGAGGCTTGCTTTCATCTAGTTAAATCATTTTGCTTTCCTGCTTACTTATCTGGTGACTCCAAATTTAGAGTGATACATAGAAATGAGAAATAATTTCATCCTGCTGGCCAGCTTACTAAAATATTTAGACCACAGCAATGTCATGCCCATTGTATTTGGTAATTGTTTTCTACCTATCAGAATTCCCTTTAACCTCATTCACTACATGGAGCATCCTTTTTGATACTGCTAGCTGTCTGGAAATTCCTCTGCGTAGATCTACAGTGAAGGTGGTTTCTTTGTGAGATATCATTTCAGTGGCAGCTGCTTGCAAACCGATAAGTACTTGCTGAAGAAATGTCCCTGAACATTTTGAGCAGTTCTCAGAAGTCTGAAAGTTGAAAATCACTTTGGTGGGTCTGGATCCAATATAGACACATCAAATGTAGTGCAGACACAGTTGTGGACACCTCAGGGGTCTTCAGAAAACATAACAGACATGAGGCAATGTCACAGCATTCCTCTTCTAACTCACTTTTTTTTTTATTAGGTGCAGCTTTCTTATCCTCAAACTTTCAAGCATGTTCTTTCATGCTCTTCAGGATATGTGTTGTTATACCTCTGCTATCCTGTTTTTATATCTAAGTCAATGTAACCGGATCCATTTATTTCTTTCAAAGATTATCTTCTGCATATGAATAATAACTTGGCAACATAAAACATGAAACAATTTTAGGCAATGTTCTATATGCGTATTCAAATGAACATTACATAACCAAGTCCTTTTTAAATATCTTTACAATAATGGCACCCAAGACTGTCTGTACAGTTATCCTTTTGCTTTTTACTAGGCATACTTCAGGTGAGGACTTGCACTAAACAAATTGCATTGAAGTCAAAGTTTTTGCATGTAGGAAACATGAATCTGCAGGTGTGGCTGAACATGTTTTGCTTTTGTTTTTCGCCCTGCCAACCCTTTCTTGTCTCATGGTGAGCTCTGAAGACTGAGGCATTGTTTGTTGAGGTAAAATGATTTAAATCGGTAACTACTGTGTTTAATTTAAATAACTAGACTTAGAGCAAGCTGATTCTTACCTTGGAGGAGACTGATGCCTACACTAACTGAGTGGAATTACAGAGCACTTGGGAGTGTTTAGTCAGTTAGTACTTGATCAGTTGGACATTCCAGTCTGTACAGTACAAACAAGTCCACTGGAAAAGATGCTCTGACAGACGGCTAATTGAAATATGAAAAAAGCATTTCCTGCCATGGGCTCATGCTGGAGCCTCCTGACCCATTTGCAGGACAGCTCCAATTGTGGAGCTGTGACATGACACAGTGTGCAAATTCTCTCCGTGTTTCATTATCTTTCACCTCTTCTCCCCCTGGCCATCTTTGACAGATGATAATTAAAACATCCAAGGACATCCCATAAAATCCTAAACTTGGGTTACTGAAGATTGCATGAAATTATTAAGACTGGGATGTTTCCCACTTGCTACAGTCCTCTGTGAAAACAGACAACCTTTTGTTTCTTTGTTTTTAAATTTGAATAGATGTTTAAAATAATAACACAGCTGTAAGTAGCTCCCATTTTAGCAACATCTGTGTACATATGTATAGTCTTAAGCAACAGTTCCTGAACGTTTATTGTTTTAGCAGGATTACAACTACTGTTCTAGAGACATAATAGCATAATGTATCAGTTCAAAGTTTGGCAGCTCAGGTTTTCTGACAATGCCATGCAAGCAAGGAACAACAATTTCCCCTTGCCCCCCTCCATAGGTGTAAACACCTCTTCCTCAATCAAATAAAGAATAAAATCTAAATTAAAAAAAAAATAAATAAAATTCAAGAAAAAACTACAAACATAAATATTTTTGGCCAACCCATAGAAGAAAGCTCAGCCTTTTTTTCTTTCTTTTTCAGCTCCTGAGGGTTATTTTAAAGAAAAATCAGGGAAGAAATTATCAATCTGTATGTATGACCCCCAGACACACAAACCTTGACAATGTTTTCAGATGTCAGTGCTCTTGCTAACTGAGCATGCCTGTTTAGTGTAGAGATACCTGAGCAAGTTGTAAGCTAGTGAGTTTGACTATCTGAGTAGTCTGTCACAGCACCTTCTTTACCCTTTTCTGAGGGTGTCTTGGCTGCTTATATTGAGCTGACCTGGTTATATATATGCTTCACTGCAGTGCAGGAATACTTTTCTTGTTTGATCTCATAAAGTCTTCCTTTAAGACACCAAACTAAAAGGAATCCTTTTGTATCCTCTCATCTTGTCTAGTTGTATCCTGTCTTTCCATCCTCCCATACCTCCTAGAGCTGGTTTCTTCAGCTACCAAAAATAAAACCTCCATGTTTGTTCCACCCTGGAGAAAAGTTTATGTACACAGTAGGAGCCCACCCAGGAAGACAGAAAATAGTCATGTTAATGCACAAGTACTTGTCACATACCACTCAAAGAAGTAATTTGAGAGAGAGCTCACCATGCTTGTACTTCTAGGCAGAGATGCGGATTTTGTGGCTGGCATTTCTTTGCTTTGAGAAATCATGATTTCTACAGGCAAGCCAGATCTTGTTCTGTGTGAGGCACTGTTATCAAACAGCCTGAGAGAGGGACTTGTATCCAGGGACAAGGATTTCTCTAATTTGCGCGTTCGTCCTCCAACCACAATGTCGTCACTTCTCAGACTCTCTAAGTCTACTTCTTGATGGGTTTTCCCATCTAGAATGTTCTCTTTCCAGCTTTCAGGAGGCTTTCTTTTAATATGCAAATCATCTAGGCTTCTCACATTGGGTGGAAAGGTATTTTTCAGTTTAGCAGCTCGGTATGCCCTCAGGCTCATGGGATCAAGCACTCTGAAAGTAACTTCATTAATAAATTGAGAGAATTTGAGTTTAGCTTCTATTTTTTCTTCCACAACAGACAACGAACTTGATGATCCTTGACTCACCAAACTCAAATCGGATGCAGAGGAACTGCTTTTCTTGTGAGTCTTCTGCCTCTGGAGCTTTTGGTTTGCGTTTTCCACTTCTGCTGGATATAGAGAAGAGTGTTCCAGTCTGTGGATTTTTTCACCCCCTTTCTGACAGTGCTTTGATCGATTGGGTCGATAGCCTTCATTCTTATTTTTGCTTTTAAAAAAGCTTTTAGCTTCTGACCTTGTGCTACCCTGTAACTCAAAGCTGTCCTCACTGGAGCTGCAGCGTTTTGAGTAGCTGTTCATTGCCAAATCTCTAGAGAGTTTCCTCTCCACATCAGTTCCTACTTCTGGTACGCATGCAGTGGCGGGTGCACTGCATGCTCTTTCTTCAGTCACCCTGCCAACCCCCTCTTGTTTGGCTGATCTTCCAGGCACAGCACCCTCTGGCTTAACAGGGGAAATGGAGCCCTTTGACAGTGACTCCATTTATTTTTGTGTCTGTATGTCAGCTGGCATCAGTGAAAGTGGCATTCCCATAAATCTTTCTCTATCTTGTAAGACAACAGGCATGACTTTGAAAGGCATAACAGTGCAATCACCACATTTTATCCCATATACATCCCAAATTATGCATATGTTTCATAATTAAATCAATTTCCCATCATTTTAATTAGACATACTAATAAACAGAATCCACAGGGCATGCAAATTTTCCAGGGTATCGAGTGCTTAGTGGATGAGCATGGGCTTTCATTGATCCAAAGTGGCATATGATATATTCCTGTCTGTTGAACTGGAAACCAAACTACCATGATGTAGATCAATTCTCACTAAGTAAAGTCTGGGGTGGTTCTGTTTCAGGGCTTTTTAAAATTCGATAGTAGAGAAGGTCATGCTATATCGTCCTAATGCTACTAGTGTTTGTTATTCTATTAGAAAGCTTAGTGACAGATCTGGACCCAGAAAAGCTAAGAGACAATGTGATTCTTGCTTTCTACCTGCTTGTTCTTGCCATGATTTTAATTCTAAACTAATTTTTAAAGGTTTGAATCCAAAGCGAGGTGCAATACTTTAGCATTGTAAGTGAGTCTGGAGTAATAATGATGTGTTCTTCCAGTACCTTGCAAGTGAAGCTCTTCTCATTCTTTATTATCTTTATAGACAGACAAGTCTCAACTGTGTAGTGCAGAATTTCTATTTTTGCTTTGTATATGCAGGAACCTAAAGACTAGTTTAAGTGAGGTTAAGGGCTATAATCTGAGTTTATAATCAGCGTGAACGTTCGGAACGTCCTGATGACGTGGTGCCACAGGAACCAACCAGAGAATAACTGATAAACTCAGAAGAGTTTTGGGGTTTTTTTTTGCATCAGTTTACTTTAGCATAAGGGTGAAAAGTAACCCTTTTTGTCAGGTGGGAATCAAACTCTGCTTACATTGCTGTCATTGTCACCACCATGGCTTTCTGACTGATGCAATGCAGCCGGTGGAGAAAGAAGAGAGAAGTGAATTACAAGCAGAAACCTGAGTGATCTCCCTTAAACACTGGGCAGGATGACATGAGGAGGATCCCTGGAAGGGATTGAGGAGTAGGAGAAAACGGCAAGGAAGGGGAAAAAAGTCAGTGAAGAGCATATTTAAAAGTATTATACATAGCCCACAGGTCAGTGGCAGCTTGTGTTGAAACGTAGTTCCATGAGCTTTTGAAGCGGACATTGTATTTAGGTCCCTCACTACAAGTCACTTTGCCCACTGCACAGGATTTATTGCCTCCACACTGGTAATTCCAGGACTCATTTGAATCATAGTTCATAAAAGCTGCTGAAGTGTTGCAAATCTCTCGAATTATCATAGTAAGTGCATTAATTTTGCAAATAACAGGGGGACAAGAAGATCCTTTTAACACATCAGAAATCAATTGCTTTTACTGGAATTACTTTCTGAAATGCTTCCATATTTTCTATGTGACTGTGCCATTCCATTGCATGTTACAAGCATTATCCTGATCACAGAGACAATGTGGCTTAAAATGCATAAATCCTGTTCACACTACCTTGTTTTAGATGAATTTATTCTTCTCTCACTTGAATGTGAATGGTGAGAGTTTAAAGGGCTGCTGAAGGCTTTCTATTGTCAACACAAAGATTTTCATGACCTTTTCAATGCAGCCAGGGAACAATACAGCACTACTCTCTTCTTGTAAAGTCAGAATTTGGGCTTTTTCAGTATGTCCCAATACAGACTTCTGCAAACTTACAGTTACTCATTGAAGCAAACAGGATTTCCAAAGAAGTAGGGTCTATGCTAATGCATCTCAGGTCTTTTGCCTTCCAGGATCCATTAGAGCTTGGCAAAGTGTGAGTTCTGCAATTTTAATGGACTTCTTAGTATGTCTCTTTCAGAAACAAGAGCGAGCCTCATTCTTGAGCCAGAATCTGTAATGACTTGTACATATTTGGAGAACAGCTTTTTTTATTCATGAGGGATTGGGCTCATTTGTGCATGAACAAAGCTATGTTAACTACAAGCACAAATTCAGCTATCCATTGCATATGCGCAAATTTTAAGGTGTGAATCTGACAGAAGTGTGTGGTACAGCCAACACAAATAGCTCATATAATTCTCTTGTATTGTCAGGAATGAGCCCATTTGTTCTGAAATATGTCACATGTATAGCAGTCAAATACAATTTTTTTAAAAAATAGGAAAAATATCAGGTTGTATCTTATAGATAACCTAGGTAAAGTATATAACACTTGTGCATTTTTTATACTGCTTATACCGCTGCTTCTTTTTCTTCAGATGATTTCTGCCTTTTAACTTTAGACCTTTAGACATATGACATAGGCATGTCAAATCATTAAGAAAAAAAATTCAGCCACAGCTGCAAAATCATAAATAGGTCTTCTTACCTGAATGATATAGGTCTTTTCACATCAATCCCTCTAAATCTTGATTGGAATAGATGTTATCAATGTTTATAGTGACAATAACTATTCAGTGGTCTGTCTTAAATAAATTCATCAAAATATTCTCTAGAGACTACCTGAATCACAGAAATTATTTCTACTAGTTACATATAAAAATAGAGAAGCTGAATATTAAACCAAAATACGTTTAAGAATCTGGATGTTTGAGACTGAACTCCTATAATGATTTGATGTTCATGGTTTATGTTTCATATGTTGAGTGACTTTTTAAAGTGTTAAAATTATTTTACCTTATATATCTAGATCTCTTTGAAGACATTGTTGATAAAGAGAATTTCTTGTTCCAGTGCAAGCAGGTATGTCTGTGAATAACAATGCATTGCTGCAGTACTCTGGGCTGTACTCTTGAAAGAAATACTTTCAGAAAGCTGTATTAATGATCAAATTCTTCTGTTATTTCTTGCCACAACATGCCTCTGTTAGGTGGATGTTTGCCTGATTGTATTAACATTAAAATAATCTTAAGAGAAAAACTTATGCCCTATTTTAGAAATGGTGGGCACAACTCTTGGAATAATACAGTATGTCTGTGCAAATTAATTGAAAACTGTCTGACCTAAGTGACAGACTTGACTGTAAATAATATGCCCTTTGTTAGCAGCTCTGCCATTAACTTGTTAGTTATCTTTGGTGAACACCTCCACTTTCTTGTAGAGCCACCATTAACTGTCCTTAAAAATTAGGAAAGGACTGTCTTTTTCTATGCATTGGTACACAATCTTGCATAATGAGACCCTGATCGAGGTGACATCTCTAGGTACTAACAAGACTCACATAGTGATAATTCATAAGTGAACCATTTCTAGGGACTCAGGTGGATCCAGTTCATAATTTTGTGTAGTGCAATGGCTAAGCTGTTCTATTTTATTTTAGTATTAAGATAAGGATATAAACAGAGCAATACTGATTCTTTCCTATTAAATTGACTGCTGAACCTGAAATGTTTATAACAGAATCATAACTAAGATCACAGTGTAAATGGGACTTTCATAATTATTCAGTACTTCATTTGACAAGACTGAAGTATTCAGGGACTTGCCTAGTAAACTTTTTGCTTAGGAAAACACACGAAGATTTTTCTAAAGGTTAATTTAGGCTTATTTATATTCTGAGTGTCATTTTAACAGACATTATTAGAAACCTGCATATTTTGTATAAAAAATGAGCATAACAGGGTTACATCCAAATATGACTTAATGCAATGTAGTGTCTCTATAGACCACTGCCTGAAGATTTAAAATTGAAAGCTGAGTTTTGTGGGAATTAAAGAAACAAATTCTATTAATTTCCTCCTCCCTTTTAAATGATAACCTTGTTTTTTAAACTTCAGGATATTTTAATTCTTGCTAATAGTATCAAAAGCAAATACAAGTTATCTATGTAGCAAAAAAGCTGCAGTAGGTTGTTATGACAACTGGAAGTCTCTTTGTATAGAGCTCTGGAAGATATGATCATTTTTGGGTCAAAACAGACAACAACAGTTCTAGTATTAAACAAGTGTGAAAAGTTTTTTCATATCTAAAATACCTTTTGATGCATTACCAATAATATATTCAGCAGATTATCTACATTAAAAAATAAACAAGTCTAAAGGTTTTCCACATTTTCAGATTTATAAGAAAATTTTAGGTTATTAAGGAAAAAAAAGTAAATCTGTTTTTAAACAATATTGGGATTTATTTTAAATCCAGTTAAGGTTG
Organism: Phaethon lepturus; assembly: GCF_000687285.1. Classification (NCBI taxonomy): domain Eukaryota; kingdom Metazoa; phylum Chordata; class Aves; order Phaethontiformes; family Phaethontidae; genus Phaethon; species Phaethon lepturus. Next base: position 79,425 of record NW_010525387.1, on the reverse strand, counting down.
GTTACAGAGCCTTTTGTAGTCAGTGAGTAAACTCCAGGATTTTGGATCAATAACGACACTGTTCTCTGTGCTGTTCTTGTTGCAGCAAAGGGTGAGTGTTTCCATTATAATGGAGTGCATTTCCTATAAGTAATTTTGTTTCTAGTTCTCAGTCAGACTTTCAACTGCTCAGAAACACTGCCTAAGCACCAGCGCCAAAGCCACTGGAGTTGGTAGGAATTGCAGTTCATTTCAAAGTTCTCAGTTTGCCCTAAGATGTGTAAGTCCTTCCACATACAGTCTGCTCTCAAAATAGCTATATCTATGTGAGGACCCATTCTTGTTCAGATATATACTTCCCTCCTGCCTGTAATAAAAATTTTATCACATCTTATTCACTACTCTTTGCACTTAATGCAGTCCATTTCAGAGTGTTTTATGGTACTTTTCTGTTTTACAATTAAGTTTATCCATTTAAATAATATGGACGTTCCTCTCTGGTTTTCTTTTAACAGATGGTTTCTTTTTTCTTTTTTTTCTGTAGTGGTTACTAAATACTAATTTGCTTTTAATACAAGGCTGTCTAGCCCAGTTTCTTCAGCAAGACAGGGTTGCCTTAAATTCTTCTTGACACTGTTTTATTTAGCTATTCTCCAGAAAGTGTATCACATTTCCAAATTAATGGGAATAATGTCTATGCCTAGGATGCTAGGTGTCACATAGCAAAAATTCCATTTCACTAAATATTACCTTCACCATCTTCTTCTTTCTTTTTAGAACAAATAATTCCTAAGGGACAGGAGACACAGCCAGCATTACCTGTAGGCTTTTTATCTCACTAGGTTCTTCTTGAAAGTCTTGCATTCCTAAGGAAAATTCCAGTAGACATTTGCTCTAAGATCCAGCTGTCTTCAGGACCAGTAGAATGAAAGTTCAGTTCCTTTATTTTAATGAGTGACTGTTAATGGGGATGGGTTAAAAATCTTAAAATGAGTTTCCTTTCTCTATCAATTGTTGGTAGCTTTGTGTCATGTAATGACAAACAGAAAATTGGACCTGTGCTGCCACCGTTAAATCCGTCTGGATTCTTAACAAATGGTAGATTTTATTGTCATGAAAAGGATGTGAAAAGGTACTGCGGTGTCTTACAGACCAGAGACATTTAAGAAAATCACACTTCTGTGCAGGAATCTGCATGGTGGACAGCGTATGCATCTGACCTTGAATCTAAATCTGAAGATCTGAAAGATCTAAATTCCTCTAAATTCTTATTAATCTACCTCCCCACTATGTTGAGGAAAATATTTACCTGTCTTACAACTGAAGACTGACCAAACGCAATGCAACACATTGCTGTGCCATCTTTCTTGTCAACAGTCAAAAGTCTGATTCATTTAATTTATAGCTTTATACTAGACAGAGCTCTGCTAGGCCTGTAAGAAGTGTTGAGCATTAGAGGAGAGAGGCTTTTTAGCATAATTTCTGCACCACCCTGAAAACAGGGTCACTGTTCTCTGACAAATGCTACAGCTGCAGTAAAAGTAGAGCCAGCTACCCATTTAACGTGCAAGATATATTTATAGCTTTAAAAATTAATTAAAAATTAAGGAAGAGAAAAATGTAAGCAGAAAATACTTTAATATACCAATTTTAAAATTATTTTTATGACATTACAACAGAAGAAAAGAGTCTTTCCATTCGACACAGGTCCTTACTGCGCTCAGTATCATACTGTCAGAGCACCTTCCATTGCTGTGCAAGCAGCCAAATTAGTATCAGTTCTAAGCTGTTGACTGTTGTGTTGTCTGCTCCCTAGCAGCCAGAAAATTGCACTGTGGACACAAGTTGCTGTGTATATTTTTAAAGCTGCTCAGAAAAAGGTACCAGCCACTTACGGCATTAGATAGTGACATTTGGTAACCCTTAATTCCCAAGGGACTTATTCCCTTTCATTCTCCCATGATGAGAAATTTTACTCTTGCTGAGAAAAGCCAGAGAAATGAAGTTGCAGACTGTGATCTTTTTTCAAGGGTTTTAAGTGATCTTTTATTTATCCACAGCTCAGACAATGGACTGCTTTGAAGAGAGGAATATAAAATGATATGGAGGCTGATCTACAATATAGTGAACAGATTTGTAGTCTAGTTAGGCTGACCTTCAGAGCATACACACTATAGCGTTTTCTTCATGGTGGAACTTCTTAGCACTAAAAGCTTGGGATGTCACCTGCCTGGGAGATTGTTGTCCTCATCCAGGAGAGATGGAGTTTCCTATCTGTCCTGGTTTCGGCTAGGATGGAGTTGGGTTTTTTCCTTCCTGATAGCTGGTGTAGTGCTGTGCTTTGGAGTTGGTAGGAGAATGATGTTGATAACACACTGAAGTTTTAGTTGTGGCTAAGTAGTTGTAGTGCTTATACTAAGTCAAAGACTTTTCAGATTCTCATGCTCTGCCAGCGGGGAGGTGCACAGTAAGCTGGGAGGGGACACAGCCAGGACAGCTGACCCAGACTGGCCAAAGAGAGATTCCCTACCATACAATGTCATGCCCAGTACACAAACTGGAGTTAGCTGGGGGGCAGGAATCACTGCTCAGGGACAGGTTATCGATCACCGGGTGGTGAGCAATCGTTGTATTGGGCATCACTTGTTCTTGTACATTCCTTTGTCAGTATTATTATTATTGTTATCATTGTTGTTTCCTTCTCTCTTACTGTCCTATTAAACTGTTTTTGTCTCAACCCATGAGTTTTTCCTGATTCTCTCCCCATCCCACTGGGGAAAGGGGGAGTGAGTGAGCGGTTGCGTGGTGCTTAATGGCTGGCTGGGGCTAAACCACGACAGTACTTTTTGGCACCCAGCGTGGTGCTCGAAGGGCTTGAGATAATAACGGTTGCAGGTCATGATGTCAGTTTATTTGATTTGCTAAACCACGACACTAGCTAATGGAAGATAATAGCATCTGTGAATAAGAATTTCTTTATCAGATTAGTGTTTAGTGACCAACCGCGGCTGCGTACCTTGACTGTGAATGAGTCTTCAAAATGCTTTCTGTCCTCTGCCAACATCATCTTTTTCTTGCTCAGCTTCTGCTTTAGCCAGCTGCTCCATGAGCCCTTCTTCACGCGCTGTACCTTCTTAGTAGCCGTGCTGCAGGATGGGTAGAGCTGTAGGTCAGCTGTATTATACTAACATTTGATTCTGTGTCTCCAGTTCACTTTGTAGTTGCTTGGTGAAAAGACAGCAAAATAACTGATCCTTCTGAGAATAACAGATGAGGAGTCTTAGTTTCTTCCACTGCTCCTTAAACATGTGTGTTTTTAGGAAAGTGTCAAATCCTTTGAGTCTATTCTTAAACTTGTCTTTCTTTGAGGTAGGATGGCAGTGTCATGTGGCTTTCCAAATTAGGTATACTGTTTTCCTCATTTTACTGTCCCTTTTTTCGCTTCCTATCTTCTAGCCCCTAAATGATGATGATGATTATTATTATTATCATCATCACTATTGCTATCACTATCACTATTATCACTATTATCATTATTATCATTATTATTCAAAAGAGGAGGAAAAGACGTGAGAAAATTTGAGACAGTAGAGAGGAAAAGTGAGTGGAAGAATGGAGTTAGTGTCTCATACAAAATCAGACTTGGCATAAAAATACACTTCCTTTTTCTTCAGGTGGAATTAAAATATTTCCCACCCACTGAATTCTGCTTTATTTTAAAATGCATGATATTTTCTATGCCAATTTAATTTATTTAACTTAAGTCCATTCCATGCTGGATGCCACAGTCTGCAAGGCCTTGCTGTCTCTGAAGCTATATAACATCCCTTTCCGATGTGATACCACCTTACTGGTGAATTAATTCTACCCAAAGTCCAGCCCAATGATGCTTCAAGGAGTATTGAAGAGATCTTTCAGTACAACAGTGTTTTTCTTGTCATCTTTTTTACATCTGCAGGGATATGTAATTCTACTAATTAAAGGTTAAACATAGAGGAAAGTTTCAGACTGGGAGGAAAGTCTTTGTCAAACGCATAAAACACAAAGGAAGAAGATGTTGCTATGATATTCTCTTTTTTTTTTCCTCCTGTCCAGTGAGCTTATTCAAATTAGTAAATTTTGTTTTAGACTGAGCTGTTCAAGAGCATATTACAAAAATTCAAAGTTCTTTGTAGTGGGTCAAATCCCTGGGGGCCTTGACTTTCATAAGAACAATTGACCTGTCCTAGGTTTGTGGGTTTTCATTAGGATTATTCTTTTGGAGGATTAGGAAACCACAAAGTATAAGGAAGGAATGAGCCTTTGCATCTAGGCAATGCCATCTCCTTGATGTCACCATTGATTGAAGTCACCATTTCCCCTTGGAGGCCTCACAAATGCAGCCCTCTTCCTCCTCCTCACCCTCCTAATCTTTCTCAGAAGTAGTTACCAATGATTGCTTCCTCTTGTTGCTGAATAGTAGTAACTGTGGAAATGATCAAAGCTTGTTAGTGGTGTTACTATTCACTGATGTCTTCTTTAGTCTTGCGGTGATGGTACCATAAGTTTTACTACTTACTGGCCTTGTTATAACCACCCTATGTTTTCCTGAGATCCTGGGAAGGGCTGCGGGATGTCAGACTAAACCTCTCCGTTATTGGATTCTAACTTATTAGACTGTTCAGAGCTGGCCCTAGGAAGCTTAATGTTGCTTGCAAAAGGCAATATATATTATTGTTCACCATAACTGTAGCACAGTAATTTTGTTACCTCTGCTTTCATTCTTTATCTCTCCATATGCATAATCTGCCAAAGACTTTCTATTTCTATTACACAATAAATAAGGAAATGGTTGTTCCAGTTACATGCTTCAATATGTCCTGGAAAAGTTTGCTTAAAAAAGCTTGCCTGCATATAAATGAGTTGGCTTAGCAGTAGGCTTTTAAATTTGTTGTTATGAATAGTTTGAAAATAACTGGGAGAAATAAATGGTCATTTCTTGACTTCTGTTATCATGGCATGTTGGGGGATGGATAGCTTGAGCAAGAGGAAAGTATTTATGTAGTTTTCTGTGGAAGTTAACTAAACAATTTTATTTTTGCATCCCTACATAAAAAAATTATGATAAATAATATTATTTGGAGGCATATCACACACTTGTGTTAAAAGTTTCCAAGATATAAATACCAGAGCTGTAATGTCTCAGAGGCAGCTACAGTATAGTTTTGCTGAGTGCTGCAAACCTGTATTTGCAATCAGAGCTGCATGTCATGGGAATTGGTACTAAGCAGCTAGGACTAAAGGAGAAAAAAAAATATTTGTGTGTGGATATGTGTGTGTTTGCACATTAAATGTAAAGGTGGCCCTGTGGGTTGCCTGTTCCTAACTTCTTTCTGCTACAACTGTTGCAATTTAAACATGAAGCAAAATATTGCTATTTTTGTCTTTCCCATAGTCCCACCCCATTTCATTATATTAAAGAGACGTGTTCATGAGAGCTGTTTAAATACTCTTGCAGAAAGCATGCTATGGTATGTGCTGTTTGTTTTGGCAAATGGCATGCATTCATGTTGTTTCTCATACAAACAATTATTTTATCTATACTCTGTTGGATTTAACAATGATTGACTAATACTTTGTATATTATACAAAGTCATCCATTGCAAATATTTTCCTTCAACATTTAATACAAACCTTAGGTATTAGTTTCATTAATAATATTAATGCCCTATCTGACTTTTTCCTTTTTGAAGATAGAAATGATTTTGCTGATTTCATACTTAATGGCCAGTAGCATTCAGAATACATATTCCAGTTCTGATGAGAACAAACAGGCATGTTCCATGATGTGTATTATGCAAATAAAAGATACATAATTCATTTTGGAAAAAAACTATAATGACAGTGAATTATAAATCATTCCATTATCTTTCTAGCACTGCAGATTTGGGAAGCTTCTTCCATATAATTTGCTGTCTTGTACCTCAATGTGTTAAATATTTCCTTTTTAAGACAGTAATGTCTGCCAAATGAAACAACAGAGCATGTTAATTCATGTTTAAAGCAGTCATTCAGTTGTCATATTGCAGCACCACTAATTCAATGCTGAAGACTTCTTTACTACCTGTTATAAATTTTAAATGAAAAAACAAACATGCTGTTAAGAGAAAACAATACTTACTTGAGAAGGATTCTGCAAGCTCTGTTCTGCTAGTCCACAGACTGAAATGATGGAGCCAGATATAGAAGTAGCTTATTAGGTGCATGCTGCTTCAACGGTTACAGCTTTTCTTTTTTTTTAACTGAAAGACAGGATCATTTTCATTTAATGAAGTCAGCATAGAATGATATGCTGTCTATGTTGCTGTGAGAGCATAAACTTGCAGAGCAAAATCAAACAATTGCTGAACAGCTTACCAGGGGTCATTCGCTATCAACTTGCCAGTGCTTTTCTGCATAGTCACAAACTTCAACAGTATCAAGGAGGGTCATGGTAAGTCACAAATGCAGGAAATTACTGGTTAGTCATGTACACTTGAGGTCGAAAGTGACTGAGTCAGTATTGTTTGTGAGTATAGGTAGAAAACTGGGTAGAGCCAAAACCTTTACATTGAGACACCCGCTGAATTCACTTAAGAGAGGACAAGGCTCTGATTACAACCAAAGTGCAGTACCTGCTGCTCTCCTTGGCACTGCTGGTTGTATGCTACTTCCAGAGCTCCATCCCTGAGAAAGGAGTGTAGGAACTGCCCCAAAGGGATCACACAAATGTGAAAAACTAAGTATTTTGTTTTGCCTTCAATATTTTGGGAGAAAAGATTTTAAGCATCACGTTTTTGAGTGAACACAAACCATTGCAATTTTAAAGTCATTAATTATAGTTATATAATCATCTACATGTATCTATATACTTAATATATAAACCATACACACTTTTGGAGTTTTAGTGATGTCACCATTTAAAGTATTTAAACGCTTTTGTTAGAATTCTGCCTGTGTAAAACCCAACACAAATACGTACATCACAGTCCAGTAGTCAATTATACCTGCAGTATTGCACTGCAGAGAAGAAACCATTCTTTAAATTTACCCTGCATTTTGAAACATTCTACTTCAAATTCTCTTTTGCCCAAGGATGCTTTTGGGTAGGGAGAGATCTCTGATGTATTTATTAATTGGAAATTACTCTGAGTAGTCAGGTTTTGGCTTATCCTGATTTGGCTTGTCCAAAAGACTGGACCTTTCATCTCTAATGTGGGGAACTGTGTTATCAGCCATGCTCTGTATCATTAGTTTGCCAGCCTGAGGTGGGAGATGGCCAATGGTCAGCCACACCTCCATGCTTTGACTTGAGAAGAAAAAGGTGTCAGGGGAAAGGGAACGATGACTGGTTACATTAAGTTATTGCACTGCTGCTGTTGAGTTCCTACATGCATCCCAGACAGTGTGGGCATGTTCAGGAGCTTCCCCTTACAGTTGCTCCTCATCAGCTGTCAGGAGATTTGGGTTCATTGCTCCCACTGAGTTTTGAACACTGAACAATGCACAAGACCTGAGTATTCAAGGAGGCAGATCTTCCCAGCATCCTAGGGGCAAACTCCTAAAAGCAGCACCTTCCTTCACCAGAAGAAACAGACCTTGCTGAATATAAGCTGGTAGTGTGCCCAAGTGGCCAAAAAGGCCAACAGCGTCCTGGCCTGTATCAGGAATAGTGTGGCCAGCAGGAGTAGGGAAGTGATCGTGCCCCTGTACTCGGCACTGGTGAGGCCGCATCTCGAATCCTGTGTTCAGTTTTGGGCCCCTCGCTACAAGAAGGACATTGAGGTGGCTGAGAGAAGGGCAACGAAGCTGATGAGGGGTCTGGAGCACAAGTCTTATGAGGAGCGGCTGAGGGAACTGGGGTTGTTCAGTCTGGAGAAGAGGAGGCTGAGGGGAGACCTTACAGCTCTCTACTACTACTTGAAAGTAGGTAGTTGTACAACTACTACAAAAAGAGGGCGCTGGTCTCTTCTCCCAACTAACTAGTGATAGGACAAGAGGAAATGGCCTCAAGTTGCGCCAGGGGAGGTCTAGATTGGATATTAGGAAAAATTTCTTCACTGAGAGGGTGGTCAGGTATTGGAACAGGCTGCCCAGGGAGGTGGTGGAGTTGCCATCACTGGAAGTGTTCAAAAAACGAGTGGATGTGGTGCTTCAAGACATGGTTTAGGGATCACGGTGGCGCTGGATTAATGGTTGGACTTGATGATCTTGAAGGTCCTTTCCAACCTTAGTGATTCTGTGATTTTGTGACTAGCACATTTTTCCTCCCAGGCTCCATTATATCTTAGGAGCAGACTGGTGAGTTCAAGCCAAATAAAATGGGTAGTCATTATATGCCAGGATTTAATACATATATGGGGAAGAGAGGAAGGACATTGCATTTCTTATGAGAAATGGCATTTTTTTCCAGTGAGCTGACATAAGAGGAGAGGAAACATGATTTCACTTGTAGATTTTGCTTTAGCCACTGCCATACTTACAGTTGGGAGGTTAGAGAGACAAAATATTGCCCAGCTGTGTGTGTATACCCCTTTTTCCTTTGGCTCTTCCAGGTGTAAAAATGTTATTCCAGGTGGTCAATTCCAAATAGGTTTAATGAAATTCCAGTTCCAGTTTCCAAATGAAAGTAAGGTAAGGCAGAGAAACTCCTCATTAAACAATACTTCTGTCATGAACTAAAAATAAACTCTTTTTTTCTACCAACTTTTCCATTGCTCCATCTTCTTAGCTTGCTTTTCCTTTTGCACACTATGCAGTGTTGTACCAAACAAGTCTCCTTTCACTCCCTGCCCCTCCTTGAGCAGAGCTTTCTCCTGAGTCCATAATCCTATTGTGAATTCCTGTACAGCAAACATGAAGCATTTCAGAATGAATGGCTGGCACAGCCACTGAGCTTGGGGAAAGATACAGAATTTATGATCACTAGCCTCTAGCCTGGCTGAGAAAACAGTAATATGATAGACTCTAAGTATATCTTGCAGAACATTGCTATCTAACTGCTCATTCTTTCTAATTTTTTTTCTCCACCTCCCCCTTCTCTCAGTAAAATAATTGCTAACAATAACCTCAGCAGCAGTAGGAAAAGAAAGTACAGTCAAGACTCATCTTTGAATTTCAGCAGTAATGTGACAGGAATCTTTGGTCTTGCCCTCTTATGGGATTTGAACTGGATATTTTAAAACTCACTGAATGTGAGGGGATGTTGTGGTTTAACCTGGCAGGCAGCTGACACCACACAGCCATTCGCTCCCTCCCTGCCACAGTGGGATGAGGGAGAGAATTGGGAAAAAAAAGAGTAAAATTTGTCAGTTGAGATAAAGACAGTTTAATGGGACAGAAAAAAGAAGGGGAAATAACAACAACAACAACAATAATAATATAGAAAATAAGTTACATACAAGGCAATTGCTCACCACCCACAGACCAATGCCCAGCCAGTTCCTGAGCAGCGTCCCTCCCTGACCAACTCCCCCAGTTTATATACCAGGCATGATGTCATGTGGTATGGAATATCCCTTTGGCCAGTTTGGGTCAGCTGTCCTGGCTGTGTCCTGTCCCAGCTTTCTGTGCAACCCCAGCCTTCTCCCTGGAAGGCCAGCAGCAACAATTAAAAACCTCACTATGTTATCAACATTATTTTCATCCCAAATACAAAACACAGCACTACTACCAGCTATCAGGAAGAAAATTAATTCTATCCAAGCTGAAACCAGGACACAGCGGCAGGTCTTAGAGGAGTGAAGGAATGAATGCAATGAAGCAGTTATTTCTAAAAGTTGGTGCTCCAAAAGGTAAAAGCAAAAGTCTAGGGCAAGACTGATACCATTGTTCAGTTGGTCATTGATTCTATAACTTAATTTGTTGTTAACTTTATGAAGAAAGCATGCAATTTTTATTGCACCAAACAATAAGGGTTAACTCCTCTAGTACATTCCAGCTCAGCTTGAATGAATAACAGGGATTGCCACAGAAATACTGTTGGATAACTTCAAGTACTATCTAAGTGTCTATGAAGAAAAAGCGCATCTCCAAATGATTCCAGGTAATACACGTGAAAGCAGTCACAATACTTGAAAGAGAATAGAAGCTTTGGAAAATTTAGTCCCTGTTAATGCCACCTTCTTTCAGTGTCACTTTCTTTCAGTGTCATATTTTAAATCCCTGTTGTCATAAATACTCTCATGACCTCAAATCTAGATATGAAATAACCAAAGATTAGAAGATAGAAAACCCTCCAATGCAAAATAAAGCATTACTCTTATTATACAAATTCTCGAACACTTTGAATTTTTACTAAATTTCTAAGTGTATGCACACACACATAAATGTACATACATATGTACACAATTTGATTTGCAAGGTAATTTATGCTTCCATGGGAAAAAAATTAAAAACTCCCCTTTCTCATTTGCTTTCTTTTCTCTTCAAGTTCTTGCTAAGAGCAAGGTCACATTAGGAGTACTGATAGTGTGTCTGAATGGTATCTTATGGTTTTAAAAGGAGGCTGCTTGTGGCGTTCAGGCACTTTATTTTCTTCCCATTATCATGTTCAAAGCTTGGAAATGTGTCTTTTTAAAATCTTTCTTTGTGATGCCATGGGAAAAATGTTATGAAAACAGTAAAATGGAATGGCCACTTTTACTGAATATGTTTTTTCATTAAAGTGAGCAACCATTATAGTGAATTTAATGGCTTTAATTGGTCTTGCTCATCCTCCCTTCATGGAGTCATGTAAGCAGGGAATTTGGAGAAGGAAGCTTACTCAGCCCTTGTGTATAGGGAGCATTTTCTATTGCTAAACCACAACATAACAGAAGGGTCTTGACACTGGCCTTCAAAATCCTTCCCTGGCCGTCATAGTATCATCAAATCTTTGAGTTGGAAGGGACCTTTAAAGGTCATCTAGTCCAAATCCCCAGCAATGAGCAGGGACATCTTCAACCAGAGCAGGTTGCTCAGAGCCCCATCCAACCCGGACCTTGAATGTTTCCAGGGATGGCACAACTACCACCTCTCTGGGCAACCCGTGCCAGTCTTTCACCACCCTCATTGTAAAAAATTTCTTCCTTCTTATCTAGTCTAAATCTACCCTTTTTCACTTTAAATCATTACCTCTTGTCCTATCACTACAGGCCCTGCTAAAAAGTCTGTCTCCATCATTCTTATAAGCCCCCTTTAAGTACTGGAAAGTTGCAGTGAGGTCTCCCCAGAGCCTTCTCGTCTCCAGGCTGAACAACCTCAACTGTCTCAGCCTGTCCTCACAGGAGAGGTGTTCCATCCCTCTGATCATTTTGTGGCCTCGTCTGGACCCGCTCCAGCAGGTCCATGTCTTTCCTGTGCTGAGGGCTCCAGAGCTGGACGCAGGACTCCAGGTGGGGTTTCACCAGAGTGCAGTGGAGGGGCAGAATCCCCTCCCTCAACCTGCTGGCCATGCTTCCTTTTGATGCAGCCCAGGATACGGTTGGCCTCCTGGGCTGCAAGCACACATTGTCGGCTCATGTCCAGCTTTTCATCCACCAGTACCCCCAAGCCCTTCTCAGCAGGGCTGCTCTCAGACCCTTCATCCCCCAGCTTGTATTGATACTGGGCCTGCCCTGACCCAAGTGCAGCACCCAATGGCAGTTGTGCAAACCTTCATCCCCCAGCTTGTATTGATACTGGGCCTGCCCTGACCCAAGTGCAGCACCCAATGGCAGTTGTGCAAAACCTCACGACCCAAGCCTTTAACAGGGAAAGGGAAAGGGAGGACAGTTTGATGCTC
>NW_010525387.1:14490-67597 GCF_000687285.1 Phaethon lepturus | reverse complement strand
GAAAGAGAAAGGAAGGGAGTTTTGATGCTCCTTTGCTAACTCCAAACATACAAAGGAACACTGTCAGGGTACAGCTAGGTCTGGGGGCTCCCACGGGTGCTGAACCACAAGGGGTCCACTTTGGCTGGCAGGGAAGGGGCGTCACCAGCCAGGGCCTTGTGTTTGACCTGTGGTGCCTGCGTAAGTCTCTTGGATGGCCTTGAGGAAAGTCATACACTCTTGGTGACTGGAGTAGCTCATTAGAAGCAGACGTTTTAGGAAGGATTAGTCCTGCAAATGGTTTACATTGGTGCAGCAGGACTTTTGGACAAACATGAAGTCATCCCTTAAAAACTGAAGATCTGGCTACAGCTATTTGCTGAATTTGACCACAATCTAGAAATAACCTCAGCTGCTCTGAACCTGCATTTCTAAATAAAAACCAAAAATGCCCAGCTTGTATCCTGAAGACCTAAGTTGTACCTTGGATGGGGGATTATTTTGTCTTTCTAAGTCCTCTGGGATTGTTCAGCAAAATAAATGTGTCTCATTTGGCCGCAGTACTCATCACTCTGTCAAGGGCAATCGCATATGGGCAGAGGAGAGGGGAGATAACCTTGAGAGGGGGTGTGCTGCAAATTCAGGCAATATATAGCAAGTTCCCTTTCACATGTACACTAATCTTTTCTCCCACCATATTTATCATTCTCCACACATAGCCTGCTATCTGCACATCAGTCACGCTCAACTTTCAGCAGCCTGGCTATTGCACACCTACGCACAGATTCCCACAGTCTTCATTCATTTAACATTTGTATCAGCACCTAAACACCTCGATGGAAACCATAGCATACAGAGAAAATGAATGTTGTTAATGAGTGTGTTTGTGAGGAGATGTCTCTTTTGCTGGGAGAGGGCCATTCTGGACACTTGTAGGTTAGATTTTGTTCTTGCTTCTTTTATTAAAAAAAAAGGCCCATGCAAATGTCATATGCAGTGACTTTTGAGGAATATAAACTTTACTTTTTGTCATAGGAATTTGATGGTGTCAAGCTGACAACATTATTAAAATTAGGGTATATAATACCACCCTGTTGAAGCTATTGACTCTAATATAGCTTGGAGCAAAACATACTTAACCTTGGGTCAGCACTGCTAAGAACATGACCTGTTAGCAATCTCTACCTTTAAATTCCAAATATATTTGGTTAACTCTGGAAATAAAGATACTAAACTGGAATGTTTTTAGAATTTATGAACTATTTTTGTATCCCATTCTTTTTATCTGTTGCTTTGAGTCTTTATGGATCTTCAACAAGACAGTGTTCTTTATATCACTTGTAACCAGCATTTTTCCAATATGTTGCCAGTGCTGCCTCTCTGGTTATTTCTCCTAAAATAGCTTCAAGAAGATGTAGGGAAGGCAAAACAGAAAAATCAAACTCCAGATGCCAAATTGATTTGCAGAAATGTATATGCCTGTTAAGCTCTATTTAGCCAGCTTTTTGCTAAGTATATCTGTTGTACATTGTTAAATTTGACTCACTTGAAAATGAGTCTCTTTTTCAGACCCTTCAAGGTAGAAAAGGGACATTTACAGCCTTATATCATGCTAGCTAATGTGAGAAAACAGGCTTTCCAAACCATAAACATCTGTCTTGTTTCTAAAGACAGAGAATGTAGTCTACTTCTTAGAACAGCCTTTTTACCATTTTTCTAAGTGGTCTTTCCTAATCTTTAGCAAAAGTAGGAATAGAAATGAAATAGTATAGTGTATTATAATGCATTACAGGTAGGAAAAAATACTTGTGATTTAGACATAATATTCTCACTTCCTGGTATGAAGAAGTTGATCAGCAACTAGTTCCAAAATAATGTTTGCTTGCTTGAATGACTGAGGACATGTTGATTGCTTTAGGTGCATGTGTCAGGCCAGGCCATTATACCGCTATTTTTTTAGAGCCTTACTTTGAACAACCTGCTGTTCCTTTAGAAGGGAATATGAAGAACAAACTGGTATTTGTAGGGGCTGTAACTCATCAAGGTCCCCATGTAACCCTAACCTTGTCTAGAAACCAAGCATAACCATCAGCTCTGAAAACTGAAATTTCTGTTTCAAGGCAGCTGTCATTAACATATTTGCTAATGGGACATGACATCCCATTCTACCATGTAGCGTGGCAGTTGCAGAGTGGTAATAATATGTGCTATTTTCTTCGCTGAAATGTAGTTCCCTTCAGGGACTGATGGATGTTTTCCATCAACAAAGAACACCATACTTACTCACCGGCTAAATGGCAACAGCACAGGATCAACATTCTTAAGCTAATTCTTACGGGGAAAGGAGTTTTTCAGCTGTTTATGCCACTTATGAAGTAAAACAGCCCATTTTCTTCATATTTCAAATGTACTATAATTTAAATACCCAAAAATGTATTTAAATTTCTGATCATGGAATCATGTGATTCTTAGATTTCATTTATAAAAAGAGAAGCTGTGATTTAACAGAAATACCTGCTGAATGTTGCATCTGCAAATATACAGAGATGAGAAACCCCAAAACAAAGATCCAACATTTATTTTAAACTGTAATTAATTTGTATTATGCCTGACTCATAAAGCTGCAGTTTTGATAACTGGAAATTATAGTTTGTTCACATTGCAATTTCCAGTTTAAAGATGTTTCAGAACATCATCTAAACAACATGGTTGTGACCCCTCAAAAGACATGATCTGGCTCCAAATAGACCGAATGTGTTGGAAGTGCTGATCTAGACTAATCCCAATCACTCTTGAACATATTTTGTTCTACTAAGGAAAAATAACGGTATCTGCTGCATTAATGATTAAACTCCAATATGCAAGTTTTAGGTGATCCCCTGTAGGTGCACACATACAGGAGATACTTTTAATAAACTTTTAATAAGTTTGTGGCAATGAGGAGGCTCAAAGTTTCATCATCCAAATGGTAATGTTCTTTTGATTTTTTGATCTCCTCAAAAATTCAAGGACCTTCAGAAATTTAGCCTAAACTTGTGATTGAACTGACAGATATCCCATTTAGAATTGTTACATGAGAACACTGCTGGATAGCCCTGATGCATTATCAGAACTCTGCTGCATAGTGTGGTGTTTCAGCCTTCCACATGGATTTTAGTAAAGCTGTGCTTTACACAATAGTCTTTATTTCATGTCTTAACTCCTGAAAAATTGCTCTGTTACTGCTCTCATCCTCGATGAAATTCCCTGAAAAAATATATTGTCTAAAGAGGTTTTCTTCTGCTAAAATATCTTTTGTTTCTGGCAGCTGATAAGACCGTCTCTTACTTCTGTGCTGTCAAGGGGATTATAATGAAGTAGGCTGCGTTAAAAGATACAGGGTAGATATTCACAATCAATCTGGCAAAAGCATTGAGATACTGATGATGGATTGTAATGATAGATAGTGGACCAACAAAACAGCAACTCTCATTATTACATTATCTGTATTTTTTGCTGTATGAGATGCTTTCCCTTACCTTCCCTCTTGTGAATTGTAAGGCTTGTATTTGATTATTCATGTTTATTTTGCTTAGTAGAGTTGTGAATCAAAGTGTTTCTGAGAGGAGAATGTTTATGGGGGAAGTTGGATTTACACTTGGATACAGTATGTTGCTCCAGGATTTTGAGGACTAATAACTTCTATCTGCATTCCTACTAGGAAAAGTAAAATGAATCTTCTATCGTTATTGTTACAAGGTTGGACAAAATAATATTTTACATGGAATTTGTGGGATATGCACCTTTGGGGCCTTTTATTCCTGAAGAGTATTTTGTGATTCTTGAGTTTGAAAAAGAGAGATAAGGAGGAAGCTGAGGAATAGAGACATGCCTATGAAGTTCAGAGCAGCCATTTCAGCCCTCCCAGGAATGGCTAAGTGTGTTTATTTGAGATATAGCAATCCTTGTAGCACACAGTAGCTATGTGGACTAGCCCTGTATCCAACCCTAGAAAGAGCAGAAATGGCTGTATGTTGTAAATGAACTATCTTCAAAATTGCAAAACTTAGCTTAAGTAGTAGACCACAGGGTAAGAGAGGCAATTCTTTAGAAATTAACATATGTGGAATATAATTTTGTATTAAAGAAGAAGGAAAGCAGGAAGAGTGGATTCATGAAGCTAATGAATTACGAGAATTGGATAAATTCTCATCCAATCTAGCATACTTACCATATATAAATACTGATGTTTTCAGGGCAATTTGGATGAGGTTGCTTTGCTGACCTGAATGCAAATTTAAGTATTTCAGACAGTTATATGACATTAGAGGATGATAATTTTCAGAAGTGCTCAATGGTACTGCCATCGAAAATTCAGTCAAATCCCTGCTATTTAAATATGGTAGTACCCAAGCATCCAGCACTCGATTTTTTGAGACCCATGAATACACAAAACAAGATGACTGTTGTCTCCTGGTTGTGTTTGCTGCCCTGAGGCATCAACAGTTTCCTCAGGGGACAGTAGATCTCCTTGCTTGAGCAATGTCTTTGGGTCGGGCCTTCTCAGCCTTCAAGGAGGGGTTGCTTATCAGAGAGCTCCTGGGCCATGGTGACTGTCTCAGAACCTTTCATCTCACTCCTTCACTTGCATATCCAATTTGGCCAGTAGTTTTCTGGTAAAATCTCTTACCATCTTTTCCAAATGTGAACAATACTGCTGTTTTGATACGTGTTCAGGGAGGAGAAACAAGACAAAATTTGCTGAATGCCTGAAGTTTGGCAGATCTCAGTTACACTCCGTGAGTGTCTGCATGATAGAGAGTCAGCTCTAGCAGTACCATGAAGAGCTATTCAAAGATGCAAGCCCCCACAGGAAACTTTTGGGACAATTATATAACCCACATGAATGGAATTATATATCTCACATGAAACCTTGTGCCACATCAAATTAGACTGGAGGAAGGCAAAGTACCTTCCTTCATGTAGCATAGTTTCTCCTGTTGAAGATATTCATTCTATATCCTAGTAACCAACTGGGCTATAATAAAGTATACCTTACAATAAAGTATAAGAGCTACATATGAGGTACTTTATCAAGTCAATTACTGCAAATGAGGAGATGAAATATTTTCCCCAATGCTGCATAATATTTTGCTATGATTGGATTGTCGTAATAATGTATTTACAGTTTCCTGTCTCATGCAGGATGAGTAAATGCAGAACCAGCAGAGTCAGAATTTGTCAAGAGGAAAGAATATCTCGCTAATGCATTTTTATGTAGGTGAAAAGCCCTCATTAGATTTTGACAGAAATACACTAGTTATAAAATCTAAAATGCTATTTATCAGAGCAATGTACTATATTTAATACACAAAATAGATTATAGAAGCATAGAATAGTTTGGGTTGGAAGGGACCTTTAAAGGTCATCTAGTCCAAAACCCCAGCAATGAACAGGGACATCTTCAACTAGAGCAGGTTGCTCAGAGCCCCGTCCAACCTGAGCTTGAATGTTGCCAGGGATGGGGCATCTACTACCTCTTTGGACAACCTGTGCCAGTCTTTCACCACCCTCATTGTAAAAAATTTCTTCCTTCTATATAGTCTAAATCTGCCCTCTTATAGTTTAAAACCACTACCTCTTGTCCTATCGCAACAGGCCCTGCTAAAAACTCCGTCTCCATCTTTCTTATAAGCCCCCTTTAAAGTACTGAAAGGCTGCAGTGAGGAGTCCCCAGAGCCTTCTCTTCTCCACGTTGAACAACCCCAACTATCTCGGCCTGTCTTCACAGGAGAGGTGTTCTGATCATTTTTGTGGCCCTCCTCTGGACCCACTCCAACAGGTCCCTGTCTTTCCCATGCTGAGGGCTCCAGAGCTGGACATGCTACTCCAGGTGGGGTCTCACCTGAGTGCAATAGAGGGGCAGAATCACCTCCCTCAACCTGCTGGCCACGCTGCTTTGGGTGCAGCCCAGGATATGGTTGGCCTCCTGGGCTGCGAGTGCACATTGTCAGCTCATGTCCAGCTTTTCATCCGCCAATACCCCCAAGCCCTTCTCAGCAGGGCTGCTCTCCATCCCTTCATCTCCCAGTCTGTACTGATACAGGGGGTTGCCCCAACCCAGGTGCAGGACCCTGCACTTGGCCTTGTTGAACCTCATGACGTTCACATGGGCCCACTTCTTGAGCTTGTCCAGGTCCCTCTGGATGGCATCCTGTCCCTCAGGAGTGTCAACCACATCATTTCAGCTTGGTGTCATCTGCAAACTTGCTGAGGATGCACTTGATCCCACTGCCCATGTCGCTGATGAAGATGTTAAACTGTACTTGTCCAAATACTTGCCCCTGAGGGACACTGCTCATCACCGATCTCCATCTGGACATTGAGCCATTGACCACTACCCTCTGGATGTGACCATCCAACCAATTCCTCATCCACCCAACAGTCCACCCATCAAATCCGTTTCTCTCCAATTTGGTGAAAAGGATGTTGTGAGGGACCATGTCAAAGGCCTTACAGAAGTCCAGATAGATGACATCTGTAGCTCTTCCCTTGTCCACTGATGTATCCACTCTGTCATAGGAGGTCACTAGGTTGGTCAGTCAGGTCTTGCCCTTGGTGAATGTTATTATAATTTCCTGACCTGTCAGGAAAACAGGTTCCTATTTTTATTCTGACCAAGAATTGTTTAGACTAGACGTACTGTCATACCGCAACTGGATAAATCTCATTTTCCCTTCATAGGGTGTTCCCTTTAATTTCAGCTGAAGAAGGTTACTTTTGTCTGTTGCTTAGCTAGAACTGCTTATGATGTAATACAGTGCTACGTATCAGTTCCCTTGGACTTTCCTGAGGTGCCTACAATCAGTGATAGATTAAATGATCTCTGTTTTAAAGAAGAGGTGTATTTCAGTTTATAAAATGGCATGGGTTCTCATTAATTACTTGAATGCCATCGCTTTGCTCAGGAAGGTGCAAACATAAACCTTGTTTCAAAGAAAGAAGAGCTATAACTTCAATTCTCAAATGTTTACTTGAGTTAGCAAGTGGCTGTGCATCATGCTTTTTGCCATTTATGCCTGTTCCACTGTTCTGCTCAAGATGGATTACCCAGTAGCTTCTCAGACAAAACATTTTGCTGACAGTTACAGTGCAATGGAGCCTCCACTTCTGTGCTCATCACGCCTCTTTATGATGAAACATGTTCTGTTCCTCAGGGAGAACTTTTGAGGCCAAGTTTTTTTGTGTCCCATATTAAACATGATTTAATCACCACATTTTTGCTATTAATACCTCTATTTTGAAATACATAATTCACTGAACTAATCGTAGAGGTTTTTTTTCTAGCACATAGTAAAGGTGCATTATACATTAGTCTTAACATAAGATAACTTACATTCACACACTGGCTGTGTCTGTATACTAGCAAATTAACATCTTTAGCATTGGGGTAACTGGCACAAAATAACTTCGTCCATACTGTTGATCTCTCTTAGCCTCCAAAATAAGAAAGTTATTTAAAAATTTCCTACTCGAAATGTTCCTTTGTCGGTATTAATTCTTGGACTGTGCCCAGGAATTATTTAGGAGAGGGCTAGTTATCTTACATCAAAGCTGTGTCAGGCTATAATGTCACTATAATGGTGTAGACAATCGTGTTTCATTGCCTAGGAATCTTTTTTCTTACTGTTCTCTAACATAGGTCTGGTCTACCAGGAAGTCATTCCTTGTAACTGTTTATCAAAAAAGCCACAGGAGCTCCATTCTGTCACATTTCTATTTCTTCTTCGATTTTCGGCTGTCTAAACTCAGCTAAGGTAACAGCCTAGGCATTACTGCTGTTTTATTTCATAGAACTATGCTGTTGCACCTATTTTCATTATGAGTGTCTTGAATAATCCAGTGAGCTCTTTGTATACTCAAGAGTCACAATTAAATTGTGTTTTGGGGCTGTTTTTATTTTATTTTATTTTTACCTAGCTGGTTTCACTTAACTTCAATGCAACATAATGGTTCAGCTCAGTGTTTTCCTGAGTTCCATGCAGAAAGTCCTCCTGGGTAGCTGCTTCATTTACCTAACCAGCATTTGTCAAGTCTATGATGTTGATTTCCCAGAAATAACACTAATTTCATTTTTCATGATTTCTATTCCTTCTTTCCCCACCTTCCCACCTGTATTTTTACACTCATCTGTTCTGCTCATTGCTTAGAACAAGTGCAGTCTAAAATCAGTACACTCTTCTTTTATTCCTTAGTGCATGGATTAGGAGTTCTAACTTTAGATACCTAACTTGAATATTATGTCACCACATAAAAATATAGTCTATGCTTGGGAATAGGCTAGCGCTAGGATTCATAAGTTTGTCATTGCTGGTGATAAGTAAATCCCCCTCAAACTTAGTGGGAATAATTACTTTTCCAAAGAAAGTTTGCCATAATGTTTATCAAGCTATCTTTTATGAAACTGTGAAACTTTCAGGAATGCTTTCTTGACTTCTTGACTGGGAAAATGTATTATTCTATACACAATGTAGCTTAAGAATTAGGGAGCTCTAGAATGTATGCTGTGAGCTACACTGTACTCCATCATAATAACCTTGCAAAACCTTATATAACCAAGTGAGTAGCCCATTAATAATACCTTTTATTGCATAGACGCTTATGAAGATTAGGGATCAAGTTTGGTGCTTGGTTTGTATTTACAGTCATTGCATTAGTTGTTCAAGAATTTTGGACATCTCAAAAACATGGCATCAACTAAGCTAATTAAAACTGGTTTCAGCTGGAAATCTGCCTTCGTTACAATCTTTCTTTTGGCAGCAGTGAACGTTGTATTTCAGGTTCTTCTCAGTTTCTCATTTCCACTTCAAAAATACTGTTTTGGGGTTTGAAATTGAAAGAATGTTTGCTGCTTCTGCTTTTGAAAGGCAAAGGGGGAAGTGGTATCATAGAATTGAACAGCCCAGGTTGGAAGTGACCTCAAAAGATCATCTCTTCCAACCTTTCATGGAAAAGGGAGCCTAGATGGGATAGTCCAGCACCCTGTCCAATCACATCTTGAAAACGTCCAATATTGCCATGCCTAGAGTAATTTTACATAAATAACGTGAAAATACTTGGATTTTTTTTTTTTTTTAAGAATGCAGTAGTCATCATTCCAGATTTTCTCTAGTCAACAATTTGGGTTTATTTTTACAGATTTTTTGAAGTGGAAAATGAATTTTTGTTCATTACAAGAAAAGCAAAATTTTGTGGGTCTTGGGATGATATTATCAGGAAAAACATAATCTGTTTAAAGCTTGCAAACTAAAAACCAAAATAATTTCATTGCACCAATGAGTATAAACTAAAATACAGTCAAGACAGTAGAAAATACTCTAATTTAGCTGGGTGCATTAGACACAGAAGGATGAAATATTGACATCTATGAATTAGATTTTCTAAGGGGAGGCCTCACATTTCTTTAAACATCCTGAAATTCTTAAAATTGTACAAAGCCTATGTGGAGCTCAGGCCATGTCCTGACATCTTGCTTAGCCACTTCACAATTTGAAGATTTTTCCTTATGTTTAAAAGGAATTTCCTTTATTTGAGTCTGTGCCCATTGGTTCTCATCCTGTCACTCTACCACTGAGAAGAGTCTGGCTCCATCTTCTTTACTCCTCTCCATCAGATTTTTATATATGTGGATAAGGTCCCCACCCTGAGGTTGTTGTCCATGCTAAACAACATGGTCTGACCCAGACTCTCTTCATATAACAGATGCTCCAAACCTTTCATCATCCTCATTGCCCTTCACTGAACTCACTCCAGTTAAGTTTCCCTTGTAGTGGGGAGCCCAGAACTGGAACTAGCACCCCAGGTGTGTCTCACCAGGACTGAGTAGAGGGGAAGAATCGTTTCCCTCAACATGTTGGCAATGCTTGTCCTAAAGCAGCTGGGGATGCTGTTCATCTTCCTTGTCACAGAAGGTCATTGCTGGCTTATGTTCAACTTGTCTACCAGGAACCTCAGGTCCTCAGAAAATCTGTTTTCCAGCTTGTTGGCACCCAGCCTGTACCAGAGCATGGGTTATTCCTCCACAGATGCAAGAATTCCTTCATATTTTCTTTTTTTGAACTGCATTCCTCTCTGCCCATTTCTCCAACCTGCCAAGATCTCCCTAAATGGCAGCACAATTTGGTGTATCAAATACCTCTCCCGGTTTTGTATCATCTACAGACTTGCTGAGGGTGACCTCAGAACAATCATCCAAGTCATTAAGGAAGGTGTTGAATAATATTAGCCACAGCATCCATTCCTGAGGTATAGCACTAGTGACTTATCTTTTATTAAAGGAGGAGAGGACCAATGTACTTGTTCATGATCAAATGAGTAGAAAGGATAAAGGACAGGGAAAGGAACAATGGAATTTTGCCTGTTGTGCTTCTAAGGCTGCCCTTGCTTAGCTCAGATGCCTTTGTATTTCCCGTTTGCCTGCCTGCCTTAATGATCAAAATCCTGCAAGTGGTATATCCATATGGGTTTCAAGAATTTGGTGGAGGAGAGGAAACTGTAGAGTTTACATACATCTACTATATTGACGTGTGGAAGAGCAGTTTCACTTACTGTGGAAACTCCTAATCGTTTCAATCTCTTTTACTGCTAGTGATCAATCAACCAGGGTGCAGAGGAAAGTTGACAAGATTCAAATAAAGAATGAAGTATCTCAAAGATAATTTTCTTCGTATCCAGATCCTGACCTTATCAAAGTATGGGGTTTGATTTTGGATCACTTTTAGAGAACAGTTCTAATCAATTAATATACTTAGTTCATGCATTATACTGAAATTGAATGAGAGGAACAGAGATGCTGGCAGCAAGTCAAAGTTGAAGATACTTATTTGTCTTTTGATAAAATAAATGAATGTTTTCCAGCACAGCTTCTGAACTTTGAAAAAAGGTCACTCACTGCAAGGGAAATTGTCTTTCAATCAAGTCCTCTCCTCGCTTTGGCTTGATGCACATCTTATCATTGCAAGTATCAACTGAAAATGAAAAATAACATAAGGCCATAAAGGTGTTATTGGAAAACAGAAAATAACATCACTTCCATTATTGCTGACATGAAACCAAACTGATCTGTGAATAAAATCATTACAGCTGATCAAAAGCTCCCATTTTGTGGTTGCTAACAAAGACAAGTATGAAAATAACATCTCTTTTTGTAGTTGCTTACTTTATTTCCAGTGTTGTTCTTGAAGAATGTCTTTCCTGATTCTGGGAAAAATTAAGGTTCATTATTGGCCTAATACAAGCTCATGGCCATGCTTTTGGCAATGGGATAAGCACTGAATGGATTTGAAAGAGGGAAAAGGCATTTCTTGTGTGGTTAAGATGCCCTTCCAAGACTTAGAAGGCAGAATGGAGAAGGAAGAGTTAAGATAGGTGAGAAAGAAAGAAAATAAGCAACTTTGTAAATTAAAGGTGGCTTGGTAGATAAGGTGGCCTTTAGAGTGGATACACATCTTCTGCTACTTACTGTATGGGCTTGGGAGTCAATCTTTGGTACCTCAGTTACCCATTCCCAAATGCATCATTTGCATGGACAAAACCATGTCAGATAGTAGAATGCCTAGGAACTACAGAGGAGCTGTAAGACCCCATGGGGCATGAGGTGGAAGAGTTATGACGTACTGAGAGCAGACAACCAGGAAGATGCTCAGAGATGTTGTTCAGTATGAGAGGAATGAAACCCAAATACATGTATATACTCTGCTGCAGTTTATACACTACTGCATTGTACAAATTGGTTGGTATGATGAACCCAAGCAGATTGTCTTTTACAAATTAGAAAGCAGCAGCATCAGGGACCAATTCAAAACACTGGGACCTCTTAGGTTGGGTCAAAAGACTTACAAAATGAAAAGTAAAATAGTGCAAATAGAAAACTAAAATGTGTTAAATTTATTTAACACATATTGAAATGTTTTGTTTACAGGCACACAGGAACAGAAAGGGAGGAATAGATTTACAGGAATGCTAAAAGAGGAAGCGTTCTGTAAATTGTTTCCCATACTAATTGCCCTAGCAATTAGGTTTTAAGGCTTGAGGGACCTTGAGGCAATCCTTTCTTCCTACCTGAGATGTCCAGGCTTCTCTCAGAGAAGCGTCCTAACATCCATACTGGCAGAGTTTTAGAATTTGGTTGCCCTTGACTTTTCCTGTTAATGCTGTTCTTCCATGTTCTCTAGGTTGAGGATGAACACCACCTTTTGAGGTATGTACGTTGATGATTAACAGTATCACAGTTCTGAGGTGGATCTATGGCTCTATGGCTGCAAAGTGTAGTGCTGAGATTTTCTTAAGAAAATAAAGGTTACTCTATAGTCAAGTGATTTGTATTTTCAGCAGGGGAAAAAAAGATTTTGGTTTCTGTTGCTGATTACAAAAGTAAGCAAATATTTTTTAGAAGTAGAAGAAGACCAAAAAGATGGATTGTAGACATATCCTCAACCAACTACTGATTTTCATCATACTTAGAGAAAGATGGTATCTAGGAGATGTGGTCTCATCTCCCCATATCACCCAAGCAAACGGTTTGTCCCATGCCCCACTTGAGCTGCAAAGGAAGGGGACTGTTGTTCGTTCTTCCTCCAGGGATGCTGGCCCTCCTAGTAGAACTGATGTGTCTAATTGAAACGGAATTGGAGTATTTCCAAGGTAACTGCATTGTTAGTTGAGTATGCTGTTTTCCATAAACAAATACATTAAGTGCCTCAGACTAAAAATAGTACTGTCCCTAGTGCTATCAAGTCACCCTCAAGAGTGCATGTTTGATATGAAGAGTCTTGTTTGGAGAGGCAGCATGTGGGTCAGGCTGCAAGAAGAAGCTCTCTAGCAGGTAATCAGGATGAGCTAACTATTCCAGACAGGGATTCTTGGATATGCAGCCCTTTTATCTGTCTGAGGAGAAGAGCTGCCAGCCTTCCTTACAAGACTGGGCAAGGAGTCTGCATTTGCTGTTTGCAGCTGGAGTGCTCCATGCTGCCTGGCTCAGAACTGGGAGGAGGCAGCTGGTGCCGCGACCTGACTGGAGAAAATCATAAAATCATTTAGATTGGAAAAGAACTTTAAGACCATTTAGTCCGACCATAAACCTAACACTGCCAAGTCCCACTAAACCATGTCCCTAAGTGCCATGTCTTTTATATACCTCCAGGGATGGTAACTCCACCACTTCCCTGGGCAGCCTGTTCCAATGCTTGACAACCCTTTCAGTGCAGAAATTTTTCCTAACATCCAATCTAAACCTCCCCTGGCACAATCTGAGGCTGTTTCTTCCTGTCACTTGTGACCTGAGAAAAAAGACCAACACCCACCTCACTACAACCTCCTTTCAGATAGTTGCAGAGTGATAAGGTCTCCCCTATTACTCCTTTTCTCCAGACTAAACAACCTCAGTTCCTTCAGCTGCTCCTCATAAGACTTGCTCTCTAGACCTTTCACCAGCTTCATTGTTCTTTGGAAGTTTCTGCAAATATGAATTTATAAGCAATCAATTATAAAACCTGTATGTGCAGTGTATTATTTACTGGCTAGCAAAGTAAAAGAGCCATTTCTCTGAATTCTTATGTTTTCAACATAACATTTCTTCAGCTACTAAATTAAAACAATAACACTGGTATATGAGTGTTGTTCTAATCAGCTGTTTAAAGGTTTCTGTTATTCATTGCTCCCCTGTAGAGGGGGTCATTAAAACCTTGACACTCCAGTGTTTAATTAACTTGTGTTTCCTCATTCATTTAAGGCCATGTATTTCAATACCAGCAGCAAGTGGTAGGTTTGCCTTTACACAATAACATTAGAGAATATATTGCACTATGTACTTTCCTAAGTCCTAATAGTCTGGAATCTTTGAGCTGAATTAACTTGACTGTAATTGCAGTGCGGTAGCAGAGGCATTATGAAAAACAGAGGATGTTTTATATAGGCATTTATTTTGAAGAAACGTTCTGGTTATTTATATGTAATGTAAGGTATAAAAATGGTGGTGGCCCAGTATAGCTTTTAACCTGATGTACTATAGCCTGAATAATATCTGTCTAAAAACTAGAATTCTTTGTCTGGAAATTTTCATGGGCAGAGCTGGTTCACTGGCTCCTCTAAAAGTTAATCAAGCTTTCAGTTGCTTGTAATGAGAAGATAAGATTAAAGTTGGGCTAAATGTTAAATGTTAGTTATTAGAGTCAATCTTGTGAAAGAAAACATTCCTAAGAACAAACTGAAATTAAAAAATAATTCTGGTAAACTTGCAAAATATCAATGATGCCTCTAAGCTCTTGAACTGTAATTTTACATTTAGTATCAGTGCCTTTTGTGTCGGAATGTGTGTTTTTCAGTGCCTGAAATACTGCTGAAATTTAGCCAAGGTACAAGTCTTAAAGTAATTGAAGTTTGCACAAGCTCAAGGGACACTTCAGTTTTACTGGCTGATATCTCCAAATATTCCATCATGATTGAACACAGTCAGGCTCAGGCTACAGAAATAATGTGAACTAGACCTGCCATAGCTGTTCTGGACCAGGATAAGCATGGACATTAAAGCACGAAGCAGGGAAGCTATCTGTCTTTTTCTCATCTTCTGTAACATCTGTGCCCGCATCTGGTGAAAGGGGAGGAGGAAGACTACCTGATGCAAAAGCAGAGAGAACAAAAGCTGCACTGCAAGATGGAAAGATAGGGACAAGGAGTCTGATGAAAGTGGGATGATGAAGAAATTAAGTGAAATGGGAGTTAATTGAAATGGAGAAGAAATTAACTGAAAATGGAGAAGCAGATAGGGAGTGATTGCATAGAGACGAAGAATTAAGGACACAGACATAGCTAAGAACTAAACTTTAGTTCTCTGGCTTAGACTTTAGCTAAGATAGCTAAAGAAGTGTAGTTTACACATGGTGCTAGTGAGGGGTGGCATAACTGCTTGCAAGAGAAGGCTGATGTAGGGAAGGGAATCTTGAGGAATAAAGTATTTTACAAGTCAAAATAGGAGACGAAGGTAGGCACAAATGTGCCTACTTATTCTACCATGTCCCACCTGAGATACCAGAACCTGAAGAATGTTTAGAATTACATAACCCTCTAGGTTTAGCTTTTGTTGATTTCAACCACATCTGCAAGCACTCAAATCCGCCTGTAAACCCAACCCTATGGTGTCCAGCTGGATACTCAGAAAATGAGGCATGTAGTGTAGCAGAGGTCTTATGAAACAACTGTGTTATGACACAGTCTTTAATAACACGATCACATATATTTATACCAGGGAGCAGAGCGCTGCCAGCAAAAGCAATTTCTGATACTTTCTGCTGGACTTTGTGGTTTTGGTGTTCATGTAGGCATGTACACATATGTTTATTTCTTGCACCAGAACCTTTTAACAACAAGTGTGGTTAAGTTAATCTGCCTTGTAATATAGCTGCACTGTGAATATAAGCTACTGTAATGGTGATTGCTCCTGAGCTGTGCTTGAATTAACCTCACCTATTTACTCGACCGCCTTATGGTCTCCACTACAGCATGAGCACCACTGTGCTTCCTGCTAAATGTATAGGAAAAGACTATATCCACAATACATAGCCAAAGAGGTAAATTCTGGGTCTTGTGTCACAAGCTACCTCTTGGAGAAACCTGTCTCTCCTCTACAGTATTATCCACAGGAGGGACCAGGCTCTTCCCTTAAATACACAATTCCCTCCTGGCACGAGCAGGAATCACAGGATGAGAGCGCTCAGCTCCTGAGCAAGAAGGGACTCATTTCCCCTCTGTCTTGAGCAAAGGTGAGGCATACCTGACAGCCTCTCACAGGCACAGAGGAGGAGATAAGAGACTTTCTCTAATCAAGCCTTGATGCTAGTGCTTCTATTTTTGAAACAGGCTTACTCCAGTCTTTGAGCTTAAATCAAAACAAAGCTGGGGTCCTATGAAGCTAAATGGATTATATTGTCACAACCTCCTGTTCTAGCAGCATATCTCCTTGAATAGTTTTTCATTATTTGATCTGAGATAAAGACATCAGCTTATTACTCCTGTGTAGCTGTTCTCCATGTCTGTAACTTCAATCTTTAACATTTCCAAAGGGCTCTTGAACCACTTGGCTTGCAATAACTTTTTTTTATCTAGACTCTTGCAGATAAGATTTTTATTTTTCCCTGAGAACAGTACAACATCATAGTTCCAGAAGCTAATAATCACTAAAGGCTTTAACCACCTTTATCCTTTGGAACTTTAGTTGTTTCTTTCTCGGTATCTCAGATTTCTCATTGACACTTCTGGGTCACATTAAACTGATTTTTTTTTAACCTGCAGCTTTTTCCAAGCTTTTGCTTATCATTTTGAAACTCCTATAATTAAAGGAAATCCTGATTCTTTGCCCAGTATTCTCTCTAGCATTATCATTTGTATTTCTAAAATCCCAGTATGAAAATTAGACATTACAATTAGCGCAGCAGAAAAAATGCCTGGTTTTATGTCTGTTTTCCTTCCCTATGCTGCCCCAAGAAACAAACCGCATGACTTTCACAAAAATATATTGTGGTCAAAATTATCAGCATTCTGTTTTGTTCGCTGTTGTGCAACTGCAGTTGATTAAATTAACCTGTTTGTGTCTGAGCTTTGTTTCTCTATTCTGGGCTCTGCTGATTAATATACCCTATGCTGAATGCCTTCAAAATAGTTGAGACTTGCTCAATGTGTTTTTGGCAGTGTTAGATTATATTTAAAGAAAAAAAAAAGGTGAAACAAGAGAGAAGGAGTGAGAGCAGGTTTTATTTCAATCTCTTCCTTTGCATTTTAGGCTGTATAATGGATTCTGGTCTGTGATTTGGATTTTGCTTTGTCAGAATTTATCAACAAAAATACTGTCCCTTTGTGGTGGTATTTGATTCCAGTTGTCAGAAAATCAGCCATGTTCCTCTTTCCTTCTTTTCTGTGTAGTTACCAGAGTAGAATGGTTTATCAACAAAAATACTGTCCCTTTGTGGTGGTATTTGATTCCAGTTGTCAGAAAATCAGCCATGTTCCTTCCTTCCTTCTTTTCTGTGTAGTTACCAGACTAGAATGGTCTAGAAATAATTCCATAGCCAGAATGACATTCTTTCTCTACATATTTTTTTCTCAGAAATATTTATGTATCATATGATGTAAGAAGGAAACAAGAGTTTAGTTTTTTGTGGGTTTGGAGGCTTTTTTTGGGTGTTTTTTTCTGTCAAATACCTTAATAAACTAATGGTAGTACCTGTGACTTTCATTTTACTTTTTCTACACTAACAATAGGAGCAGTGATTCCCACCAGCAAGATACATCACTTATTTTTGTATCAAAGCTGGCTGACGCAGGAAGAAACCTATACCCTGGTGTCACTAGGGAAGCATCCATAACTTGGTTTCCAACTCTTCCCAGATCAAGTTTGACATTTTTAGAGGTGTTAAGTGTATAAACCATGTCTTAAGCATCTATCTTTTTTTGTCACATATAACTGTGATGCTCTTGCATCTTGACTAGGGCCTTTACTACCTCTGCCTGAGCATTTCCCTGCAACCCTTCCCTGCAGTTTTCTGAAAACTCTGCTCTGGTGAGTGATAGGAATAATTCCGTATCTCTGAATTATCTTTGCATTCTTTCGTCATGTTATACAGGTCTCATCAGCAACTATGCTGTTAAAGGTGGCTATAAATATAAAAAAACACTTTCTGTCCGGCCTCAAAAAAAATACTTTACCTCTCAGTACATTTCTGAAGCCAGTAAATAATATATACTTGCTGTTGATGTCAGAAAACTGCCACACAGATTAATTGAAACATTTTCTAGTTGTATAAGAATTTGATGCGGAGTTGAGAATTGAGCATTGGGTCTCACAATGCTGTGCGTTAGCTACCAGTAAGGGGGATCATGAAAGATGAAGTGGGAAAGGCACTGGGGTTTTACTTCAAGCTTCAGCAGTGCCATAGGTAGTTGATGGAGAACGCCGTAAGCTGAAAAGTTCTGTCTTTATTGAAACAGTATACATTGCATATATGTGACTCAGACTCCTACTTACTGTTAAAAAAGACACTTTATATACAAATTAAGATGCTCCTTCTACCCTTCCTTCTTCTCTCCCTCAAAATAAGTTTCTAAACCTTTAGAGTTCCTCGAAGTGTTCATCGGCAGTATGCTGCTATGAGCTCAAATGTCTCCAAAATTGCACACCTTTCTCACATAGGAGGGGTGAGTACAAACTGACTCAAAGAGCTACCACTTGGGCTTTATTTTTAAAACCGAGTGTGATATCTACCGGCTTTACGGTACAAATGTTCACACACAAATCTGTCTCAGATTAGTAGTGTATTTAGCCTTTCAAGATCTATATGCTGTCATTACAAAGTCTTTCAAAGGAAAAAAGCTCATTACTCTCCAAAATGGACAAACTGTATTCGTCTTGTATTAATATTCATGATGCTTTCCAGAACAAACATAAAAATTGTTTTCTTTATGGTATTTAAAGGAGTGTGATTACCTCAGGAATGATTCACAAACATATGAAGTTTTTTCTTTTGCCAAGCAAAGCTAATACGCCTCTGTCAGAATTTTAATCTTCTTGCACTCTATGTTTTTTATAATAAATGATGTTGCATATTGTACACATTTTACAAAATGACAGAATCACTGAATAGGAAAATTAGCTCCAGTGCCTAGCACAAAATGGCATTCAAACATTTGTATCTGAGGGATAGTTGAAGACTTCCAAGATGGTGCTCCAAGGCAAGATGTGAGGGACTCTGACTTTTGATTGTGGAAGAATAAAAGGTATCATCTCCATTGCTCTCTTCCCTGAAGCTGCAGGTGGACATTTTTTGTTAGAAATGTTGGCCCTCCGCCTGGAAATCAAGTCAGCGAAATCATCCTGGTAAGAGGTTGCCAGCACAAGTGCCTTGCTTGTGGGAAAGGATGGCTTGTGTCTCTCAGAGAGGCAAAGCCAACCTGTTCCTGCCATCAGGATGGACCTGTTACCCAGTGCCTCAAAGTGCAGGGAGCTGTGCTTCAGAACGAGAATAGCTGTCGTGGTGCCTCTGTGTGACGGTGTCTGTGCACAGCCTTTTCCTCGGGTACTGCTAGTCAGGGGCAATCTGTCCCCTTGTTGCACCTTTCATTGCTAATTTGTACTACTCTGGTGGCACCCGCCCAGAAGACAATCTGCTGCCAGAGGAGCTCTTGTGGCTGCCAGGCTTTGCCGTGGCCACGTTTTGTGCCAGGGCATCTTCGCCAGGGTAGCAAGTGTGGGGTGGTGGGGGTCACAGATTGTGGCTCTGTGAGGCCAGTTCTGCCACCTTCTCTCGGTGCCGTTGGAGAGGTGCTGGCCTTGGGTCTTAAGGAGCTAGGCACTCTCTGCGACTCATTTGCTGGTCATCGCTGTCATTTTCATCTTGTTAGACAAAGAAGAATATTGATTAGGGGCCGGAGAGTTCAAGCCCTCACGTCAAATTGAATTCTTGTCCCAGTGACACATGGAAAGTCTCTGGTTTGGAGTATGCCAGGGGGCAAATCTGGGTTATTTTGGATCGAGGAAATGCATAGCATTGCAAAAAAGATGCAGTGTGTTGAGAACACATTGGCAGCATCCATTTCTCCTTATAGCAATCAGGGTAAATTTTTGCTTGATTGGAGCTGTAGCAGAATGCCACAAACAAGGGACCAGCACAAACAGCTTGGATTCAGATTCCATTATCATGAGTACCACATGAGGGAGATGCTAAGGATTCATTGGAGGGGGGCCTTTAAAATCTCAGTGGGAATTTTGTCTGAATGAGAGCTGGGGAAAGCTTCAATAGTGGGCCAGGATACAGGAATGTAAATAAGTCCCCAGACTGAGAAGGAAGCCTGTGCCTGTCAGACACTAAAATAACAGTTGTTTAGAGCCAACTGAGCTGCTATTTATGATACAAAGATTAATAATCTGAGTGGCAACCAAAAGGTGAAGTGATTCAGAAATCTAGTTTTCAATTTTTAGAAATATGGAACAGGCTGGTTTTTATAGCAGCAGATGTAAGAGGGGTGGAGGAAGGGGCAGGGCTGTGAAGGAAGCTGCAAGATGTTTTTTAGATTGTATGAAAAGCATTTGGCTGTGAACCAAAGAAAGGCATTTAAATTTTTTTCCCCTGAAGATAATCAGGGATCTATAGAATCAAAATGCTTGAAAGGACAGTTCATATGGCATGAGGTCAAAGGCAGTTAATGTGAACATGCTAAATAAGCAGCCCTTGTAGCCCATCTGTAAGGAGATATGGGCAATCACTCCTGCAGTTTTTCAGCAGTACTGGCAGGTACTGTAAAATGTGAAAGGAGGGAATGAGGCAGCATGAAGATGAAGTGGTAGTGGTCAGCTGAAAGTCTTGTTACTTTAGTCCTAATTTATGACTGTTATAGCCAGTACAATGGAGTCAAATTACTGAAAAAAATACACATTATACACAGGGACAATGAGTCTCTTATGGTCCTTGGAGATCATAGAATCATAGAATAGTTTGGGTTGGAAGGGACTTTTAAAGATCACCCAGTCCAACCCCCCTGCAATGAGCAGGGACACCTTCAACTAGGGCAGGTTGCTCAGAGCCCCGTCCAACCTGAGCCAGGGATGGAGCATCTACCACCTCTCTGGGCAACCTGTGCCAGTCTTTCACCACCCCCATTGTAAAAAATTTCT
The DNA here is from genome assembly GCF_000687285.1 of Phaethon lepturus. Lineage (NCBI taxonomy): Eukaryota > Metazoa > Chordata > Aves > Phaethontiformes > Phaethontidae > Phaethon > Phaethon lepturus. The sequence goes on along the minus strand of NW_010525387.1, from coordinate 46,923 downwards.
TCCTTCTGTCTAGTCCAAATCTACCCTCTTTTAGTTTAAAACCATTACCTCTTGTCCTATTGCAACAGGCCCTGCTAAAAACTCTGTCTCCATCTTTCTTATAGGCCCCCCCCTGCAGTGAGGTGTCCCTGGAGCCTTCTCTACTCCAGGCTTTCTTCATAGCAGAGTTGTTCTGATCATTTTTTTGGCCCTCCTCTGCATCCTCTCCAACAAGTCCGTGTCTTTCCCATGCTAAGGGCTCCACAGCAGGATGCGGGACTCCAAGTGGGGTCTCACCCGAGTGCAGTAGAGGGGCAGAATCACCTCCCTTGATCTGCTGGCCACAGTTCTTTTGATGCAGCCCAGGACGTGGTTGGCCTTCTGGGCTGCAAGTACACATTGCCAGCTCATGACCAGCATTTCATCCACCAGTACCCCCAAGCCCTTCTTTGGCAGATCTGCTCTCCATCCCTTCATCTCCCAGCCTGTACTGATACAGGGGTTTCCCCAACCCAGGTTGCAGGACCCTGCATTTGACCTTGTTAAACCTCATGACGTTCACATGGGCCCACTTCTTGAGCTTGTCCAAGTCCCTCTGGATGGCATTACGTCCCTCAGGTGCGTCAACTGCACCACTCAGCTTGGTGTCATCTGCAAACTTGCTGAGGGTGCACTTGATCCCACTGTATGGGGGGATTCTGCTGTATATTGCAGTTGTCTAAATTATCACTAACCTAAATGTGGTCATGACCAGTCAGGGTTTCTTTTTCTTCATGCGCCTTCCTTTAACCTCTTTCTCTCTCACCTGTAGAAAAGCGATTCCTTATGCCACAGAAAAGCTTGCTGAGGAATCTGCTTTGGGCTTGATCCTCATGAGGGGGCAATGGCCATGCTAGATGGCTGAGCAGTGCCGAAACAATCATATGTTGTGTTTGGAAATGCATGCTCTAGCATCAGCAGGAGAGATGTGTTCCTTGCTAGATCAAACACAGAGAAACATTTATAAATGTGTTTTAAAGAATTTTAAACTTTTCAGTTCATGTTTTCAGTCACAATCTTCATTTTTTTGTATTCATGTTCATACATACACCTCTGTTTTCCAGGGTAAAAAATCCTTTCAACATTCAAAACTTCTTATTTTGAGTCATATTCTGAAAGAAATTGGTAAAATGGTCGAATAATGCTGGCTCACTGGCTATTTGTAGTTTGGCACTGGCATTGGTAAACGGGGTGATTTCTAACACCAATGGAAGGTGCACACACAGAAATTCAATCTTTCATGTGATCTGAGTGCAAGTCAACTTCAGAAGACCTAAATTCAGTCTGCAAGGTTGAACCTGCAGCTGACAAATTCTTTTCTCATAGTCTGTCTTTGTGATGGCTCTTACTAAATTTCAAGAGACCTCATTTTTAGTCCCTGGATTGTTGTTTTCTAAGTACATGCTTTGTATGAGAACTATTCCACAACAGAATTTGAGAAATTCAGAGTTTTGACAACTTCTAACACCTTTTGGAAATACATCACTGTGTGTCAACTTTGGTTCTCAAAAGTCGAGTGGAGTCTCTTGCTTTTTTCAAACACCACCAGTGATTTGATCAAACATTGAGTTATCTTCATAGTGCTCAGTGCTGAAAACTATGGGGTGGAGGCACTGTGTGCAGTAACTTGGTTTCAGTACTCAGCACAAATTATGGATTGTATCTGGGCTTCTTGAAAAGGTGATAGAAAGCCAAAGAGATGACTGTATATACAGCATGTAAAAGGTTCTTCTTCAATAACTTTAGGTACCCTTAACATGATAAAATCTGTATACAGCTGTCAAAGCTGACCAGTCACAAATTCCCTACCTACTCATTCAAACAGTTTTTCCCATCTTTTCTCTTTCTGCCAGGTGCTTCAGATGTGGATAAAGGGAAGGAAAGATGAGATATGAAGGTCATCCAATCTAGAGTATTCCCAGACAAGGTTCTGGACTCCATTCCAGTAAAACCAGAGCTTCAAAATGGCACAGGTTCAGATTTCCAGTGCTCGGCAGTTGAAGCTGTGGCCAGATGTAACACACTCGGCACCCATTGGCTTCCAGCTGCAAGAGTCATGGCTGCATTTCTCAAAAGCTTTTTTAATTTATTAGTTTCTTTCTTATCTTAAAATAATAGCTATATCCTTAAAACCCAGGGTTTTTTTACAAAGAGATCTAAAAATTTCTTTGCCAGCCAAATGATCTGAAAATTACCCAAGCAAACAAATACTGGCTCTCTAATTTGCAGAAAAATGTGGCAAGAAGCTTCTGTTACGCAGGGAAAGCAAGTTTTTCTTTTCCAGTTGATTGACTGGTTGATTGATTTCCATTTTGAACACCGTACAATTGTGATTTCTTGGGGCCTTTTCCCCCCTCTGGTCATTTTATTGTTTCCTTATTCAAACAAGCAAATATAATATTTTTTTCTAATATGTCATGTATGAGCATGTTGTTCTTGCCACTTTTGGTTGCTGTATTCTGATGTTGCTCTGAAGCAGTCAATTAAAATCATTACAATGAAACTTAAATCAGCTTGGAAGAACTTGTGAGGATTTTTTTTAGTAACTGAGAAATTTAAGTGAATTAGTGCTATACATAGTCTCTGGTCCCAAAGGACATTCAAAGGGAAAGTGAGTGCATAAATTGTACTTAGAAGAAGGTTGCTCAGAATCAGATAACATGCAGATTAAAGATTTAAAATGGAAAGCTCTACCAAGGGTCCTGCTCTTTAGTTCTGCCAATAAAAGCCTTAATTGGTCCTGGGGAAATTCTGGCTTATTTCTGAGTGGAAGTAGCATGGAGAAAGGGTGCATAGAAGGGAGAAGGCAGGTTTTGCTTATTTCCTCAGCCTTTATTTCCTGATTAAACAAATATCTCCCTGTAAGGAGATATGGGCAATCACTCTGCAGTTTTTCAGCAGTACTGGCAGGTACTGTAAAATGTGAAAGGAGGGAATGAGGCAGCCAAATTTGCTTATTTCCTCAGCCTTTATTTCCTGATTGTTTCCTCAGCCTGTATTTTTTTATTTCCTCATCATAAATGTTTTAGACATTTTAGGCAAAAATTTGGAGACAGAAGGCAGATTCCTCCCTTAGTTTTTTCTTGTAAAATGTGAAAGGAGGGAATGAGGCAGCCAAATGATCTGAAAATTACAGCCTGTATTTTTTTATTTCCTCATCATAAATGTTTTAGACATTTTAGGCAAAAATTTGGAGACAGAAGGCAGATTCCTCCCTTAGTTTTTTCTTTGTTCCAATTGTGCTGAAAGGACTGGGGGAGGGGAACTTTTTTTTTTTTTTTTTTAAATAAGAAACCAGGTTTCTGTTTCATGGCTATTCAGAGAGCTTCCTAGGTTACTTCTGTACACACTGGAGAGAGATGCTCTTTGAGGGACTGATTCAGAGCAAGAGCTTCATCTACAAGCCTGAAGAGGAGGAATCCACGCACTTTTCTGTCTCCTTTGACCAGAGGACAGAGATTGGGCTCAGTACAGTAAAGTGTACCTTTCTGAGTATTTACAGGCATGGAGCCAATACTCAGTGCTGGTTGAATTGTACCCATCTTCATTCAGAGGTACCGATTTGTAGTTGCACTATTAGAGAAACCACCATTTAAAATTCCAGGTAAATTATATCAATATAAGGGGAAGAACAGAAAGAAAGACTGGTGGCAATCCATGGGTACCTTTACAGTGCAGAGGCTGCCTGTGTGGGATATCCAATATCGGCCTGACTGCATGCACCCATGTTACTTCATTAACATAGGTCTTTCCGGAGTATCTTCCCTCCATGGAGAAGTTAAAGCTTTCCATTTTTTATGGTGCAAGATAGAAGATCCCTGCTAGGTGTATTGGATAATGAACAGGTGCCATCATCTCTGACAAGAACGGTCTGAGCATCCTCTTGTTTCCTCACATACCTGAGATGGATACGCTGCTGCTGTGAAGAGCGTTTAAAGCCAGAAATGCTTCTTGACCACTTCACCTGCAGTAGGGAGAGAGTAACAGGCTCGGAGGAGTTTGTCTGTCTCCCCACTCACCATGGCCAGCCCTTTGCAGTGGCTGATTTAGGGCTCGGTGGTGCTGCTGTTCTCCTCCCTCTTCTCCTGCCTTCTTGGGCATCCCTCTGTTCTCCAGCACAGAGCAACCTGCTGTGTTGTTTTGGGTTTTTTTTAGAGAGGTGGGCAATCCCAGGTATTTGGGCAGAAGGCTTTGCATGTTGCCTCCACAGCTAGCTCAAATTAGTGCTGAGGTAGCAATAGCAAGGTCTGTCATGTCGCATATATACAGCTCTTTGCTGGACTCTCGCCCGCCTGCTCTCCTTTGGAAGTGGCTTTCAGCTCTAAGGATCCAGTGGCCAGTGGAAAAAGCAGGTCAGCTGTCTGGGTTTTTCTTTCCCCATTCTTTGTGGATGGGGGGGACACACTGTTGCATCTATTCAGTTCAAGCCTTGCTTCAATTTTTTCTCCCTGCAACCATGAGAATCCAGTGTGTGATATTATTTTTTCAATGTAAGTTATCTAAGTTTTCAGAAAGAGAAGACTGAAGCTCTAGGACAACAGGGACATAGATCAGTGAAGAAAGCTTGGAAGATCCAATCTTTACTTAATGATACACTAATAATTTAAAAAAAAAAAGGTCAGATCACAGCTAAGGAATATATTTGTATATATTTGGAGGCCTGATCCTTTAAAATTTTGCAGGGACATTCACTAATATGCACCACTATGTTTAATATAAGTCTGGATACTCACTTTCCCTTTCCTGTTGCCTGTCTGTGTACAGACAGTACTAAGTTCAGTATTGGAGAGAAAAGACACAGCACTGTAAAAGTAGACATGGTCTATTCTTTGACCATGAAGAGAGTAAGAACACTTGCTTGCTACACAGGGAGATCATACAAGCTTTTAAAAATCATTTTACACAGCAGCTTAAACCACATCCATATTGGTTCCACAAACCAGTAAAATTAGTCACAGATAACAGTCCTCCTTCCCTTTTTCACTCCAAGTTTAGAGATTATGAAGTGATTGCGAAGTTTTAATTGTTTCAATGATCAGAAATATATCATTTAAAATCAAAAATATTAATTTTGTATTTTTGCAAAGGCTGTATTTTTTTTGTTTGTCTTGAGGGACAAGATGTAATCTGTCAGTATAGCTAGATTTGGCCCATCATCTTAATGATGCATCAGGGGACCTACAAAGTGCATTTTGCCAAAGTTTTGCATTCTCTGTACCTGCTGTGAATTCTCTGTTGTCTGCCCTTCGGGCATGAGATAACCAGTGTTGACTTCAGACAGGTCTCTGTATCGGGATACTCATGTGTTTCCCATAAACCAACTGGAAAGTTTCACAATCTTTTTTCTCTCTCTCTCTTTTTGTTTTAATTGAAAATGGAAATCCCTATTTTAATGGATTAAGATTAATGGTAGAATCTTCTAGCTTCTATAGCTCTTTTAAGCTCTATATTTAAAAGCTCTATAGCTTTTAAAATCTTCCTGGAGAAAAGGAGAGGAAGTTTTGTTAACACAGAAGATTTAATTACCAATTTCTTTGTAGAATTCTCTGAAATCCGTATTCTGTCACCAAAGTTGAAGGAATGACTTTTCAGCTAAGGTACCTTCTAGTTAAATCATATATTGGGTGGCGTTTCATATATGACAAAGGTTTGCCATATGGTTCCTTTAAATTTCTTTACATTTTGGGTGTCCGAGTCCCATAGACACTAGCATAAAATCAAAATGCTGACCTGCTCTCTAATGTCTATAGGACAGTAAAAGGGTTGCCTAGAATTATTAGTACTAGAATCATAGAAATAAGAGATTTACAAGTGCATAGCACGTCTGTTTTTTCATGTGATTAGCCAGCACTATAATAAATACAGTGAAAAGCCAAGCAAGAGCAGGGCTGCATTAAGAGAGGTCATGCATGCAACACAGAGATACTAGACAGGTGACTTGCTGGAAGTCTTGCAAAACAGTTTAAAGTAATGTATATACTTTAGGAAGCCTAAACCAATGGGAAAAAATACAAGATAAAAATTGGCAAGCTATTTTGGTTCAGTCTGGTTTTTTAGTGAGTTCTTGAAATCTTCTGAATTCAGCCAGCCATGTGAGATTTTGCATGATCAAGGGCTTTTACTGACATGTGAGTGAAGTGATTAACTACTTCAGTTTTGTGTCATTTTTAAGTTAGGAAGTTTAAAGGCAGGTATGGCCTAGACAGCACTACAGGCTTTCCTCTGTTTCTGTATCTGCTTCAGTTGCTCTATTAAAACTAAAAGGATGTTTAGGTTTGATGGATCTGCTCAGGCAGCGGATCTGACAGGTAACGACTTTCAACCATCCCTTTCATTGTGATTTTCTGCAATGTTATGCAGTTTTTTCCTCTCTTTTACCAGGGAAAATTGTGGGGAGGAGTCTGATGGGACCCAAGAGCTTGTGCTTTTTGTTTGTTTCAAAAGGTCGGTCTGTAACTTGCTGCTAAGGGAGCCCTGAGAGCAGAGCTGGGAGCAGTGCCAAGGGCAGGAGCTTTGCTGAGCTGATTTGGGGACCTGCTCATTCTGCCCTATTCACCCTTAGGCCAGAGGCATTTAATACCTGCTGACATACAGGGAGATGTTTCTAACTACTCACTGAGGCTAACCGATGAACTCTACTTTGAACTGACATCTTTCTAGGGCAAGTTGTCCCTCTGTGCCAGTGCAACAGTATTGTCAACAACCACCACTTGAGAAATGAACACATCTGTCGTGTGTACAAAGTGCAGGAGCAGGTCAAAGCATGGAGACCATCTATTTTTAACTCTTTCTTTATATGATATTCAGAGTGGTGATTCTGCTCCTGAGGCCACAAGCTGTCCCTCCTAAAAAATACCTTGTCCTGTTTTGTATCTAACTCAAAAGAGTAGTAAATCTTCAGAGCTAATAACTAATATATTTGGATGCCTATGGTAAAATTTGGAAAAAAAAACCCCAAACCCTCAAACAAAATACTTTGAACAAAATTTTATGCTCTCTTTCCTAAACTGCCTGAAATTACTAATATCGTCAAAGACCTCTGGCCTTGATGACCAGCTTGACATTGATGGCTCTAACTCTAAATAGTTAAATTTTTGTGAGCAGACCTTCAGCATTTCTTTGAAACCATTCTGACCTTCAGTTCCAGAGCCTCAAAACCAAACCACCCACACTCACATGCATAGCCTTTGTTTGAAGCTGCCTTCTCTGGGATTGTTGCAGCTGGTAGCATGCAAGCTTATATATTAGCAAATTGTTATGTTTCCTGTGATCTTCTCTTTGCAAGGAGAGATTTAGGCTTCTGCACTGGTGGCTTTTGTTGGTGATACTTTGTCATAACGACTCAGGAGTCCTTCAACTCCACAGTAAAATGAACTCAGATACTTGTTTGGTACAAAAGAACTCTATCCTTCACTTTTTCCCTAATGTTTTGCCATGCCTGGGTATGTGTATTAGGCAAATCAGTTTTTAACTGTTAGCAATCTATAGCCTCTAATGGGCTGGGAAGACAGCTGGACAAGAATGTGGACTATAAGGATGCCATCCTTTCATAAACATGGCCTAAACCTCTGCCAAAATTAATTTAAAAAAAAAATCTAGGGATGACCAAGAGTCCTGGCCTCTTGCGACTTCTAATCTGACTCAGAAAAGACAGATATCCACTTGTACTTTATTTTCACTCAGAGAACATTGTAAAAAAAATTGCTGAAAAAAATCCATTTTGCTTCTGTTTCTTGTACAACTTGCAGTCTGTGAGTCTCCTGGTCAGATCTAAAGAAAACTTTTTTTATAATATAAATCAGACAGTGAGCTCACTGCAGATCAGTTGCAAATTTAAAAATGTTTCATATAACCCACAAAAACCTGTGGTCAGCTCCAACATCTTGGTTTGGAGTGAACGGTGGTTTTTAGTCTATAATCAAGGACAGCAAATCACTAGCTGGCAAGTCCTGGTATTGCTCTAGGGAAAGTACAGTGAGGAGAACCGTGACTGTTAAAAGGGAGCTAACATTTGCGCTGATGGTATAAAGGCTAAATAACATTAAAGGATATCACCTTAATAATGTCACTCTTTCAATGGACCGACAATTGGTTTGTGATAGCATCTGCAAAATGTATTTTCATGTTCATCCTTTGATTTTGGTAGATGTGCTGATTTACACCAACAATGCATCTGATGCAAGTTTAAAAACTGAACATTGTATCAACCACATGTAATATTAACTTTTAAGTCTCTCAGAACAACTTTCGCAATTGCCTTTTCTGGGTCCACGTGTTTCAGCCCAGATGTATAGGAAAACCCTGATGATCTTCAAGGACCAGAGCACAGAGGGTGAGGCTGCCAGTTCTCCCCATGTCTGTGCTAAGCGCGGTGTAAAAAAAACATAGCTTATCATACCAGCCTACGCACTGTATTTGCTTGAGCCGAGGAATCCTAGGCTAGGGTTCTTATTCTATTGTGCTGTTATACTCAGACACTAACATAAATTTAAATGAGGTGAGTCTAATTCACTCGTAGTGTATGGAGAAGCAAACAGTTATTTCAAGAGAATTATGCCTACATCATAGTTACCCTGCAGAGTATGCAAAGTGTAAAATACCCTTTGCTTAAATTGAATAAATTAAATTGAATAAATAAAGTAAGTGTAGTCTTTTCATGGAAACCCAAACTAATTGTATTATTCATAAGTCAATTCCCATACGTATAAAACAACACATATTACGTCAAGTAAAGTGACTCCTGAGGAGAGAAGGGAATTTTTAAAAATATGTTGTACCTAACTGTGCGTGAACTGTGAAATGTATTTGTAAATTAATTTTTTATTTCCCCTTGTCATTTCTGATCTTGAGTGCACTTGTAACCATCTTGTACCCATCATTTCTGATACACAAGGCAGGCCAGAGATGCAGACAGCAAATTTTCTAAATTTACTTCCTCTCTTTCCTCTCTCCTGCTTCCCATCCATATTAATAAAAATCTTTTACTGGGACAATTGCCTTTCACTCAAGAAAGCTGGCCAGAATTTTCATAATCGTCATTCTCCGGTGATGGCACTTGTGACTGCTTCTGAGCTCCCCTACCCTTCCATGTTTGCACACTGTGGGAAGTAATTGCATCGTCTCATCTACCTTTATACATGGCCTTACAATACAACTAAAGCCATCTTACAGCTAACTGCTACCAAGAACTGTGATCTTGCCCTTGCCCACCTCTTTCTGACGGGATTTTCAATACTGTCCTTTCTGTTGGCATTGGTGATCATCTGATCTCAGAAGAAGTATGTTAAGAAAGCTAAACCAGAAGAAAGGTAATCACTTTTTCCTTTTTTTTTTTCCCCCCTTTAGAGTTGGTTCTCTACTGGTTAAATAGCATGAACAAACTTGGCATGTGGTTAGACAAGTTCCAGGCAGGAGTCAGAAGCACATGCCCAGGCCTGGAGCTGCAGGAGATGATGAGACTGTGAGACAAGCCATCACTAAGTTGGCTTGGCTACGTCACAAGCAGCACATTCAAGTGGCTGAATTGGCTTGGTCTACTCACAGCACTAAAGTAGTATTTAAAAAAAATGCTCTCAACTCCCATTAAACACCTTTAAATATTCAAATGTTTAAATATTTAGGTGACCTGAACTGCTTCTAAGAGGCCCCAGCTGAGGGACCGTGGTTGGGATATATATACACACACACTATATATAGTATGCTAATTCACGTACCCGTTCCTAACGGCCTGAGCACCCTCCCTGAGTAGAGACAAATATAATGATTTCAGATAATTTCAGAGTCCATGCTCCATTTTGGTTTGGAGCACTTGTGTAGTTTTAAAGCCCATCTCCCAGCTTTTCCCACTTTGAATTGTTGGTTCAGTTCAGGATGTCTTTACATCTTGCGTTAATGATAATTTTTTTCCTCTAAATAGTTCAGGTTTGCTGTCCAAGCCAGATCTGTTGTAACAGAGTCCATTAATTGCTTGAATTTTATATCAGAGATGAGTTTGGTCCAGAGATAGAAAATCCGTTAGGAAATGTTTAAATGAAGAAATACTGCTCTTATTGGAATAAATTCCACTCAAAGACTAAGAATACATAGAACAGCAGGTAGAGGGAAGGATAGCTAAGGATAGTTAAAATACAAGCCTTTCTATGTTCTTTATACTCATCTTCAAATGACACTATTCCACTATTTAATTTCAGTTATTACTGTGATAATGGCATTCAGATTGCCAGTGCAGTATGACAATTACAGTAAAGAAATGATCTTTAAATCTTCAGAAGGAAATTCATCATTCAGTCTAACATGTACAGTATCTCCTGACAGCATAAGGAGAAACCATTGCTTTTATTCAAGTGACCTGGTAAATACTACCTACCAGATCAACCAATAAAACCTTGTCTCAGCAAATTCGCTCTTTATAACACTGTCAGAAACTTGCTGTTGTTATCACTAGACCAGCTATTTTTTTTGGTGGAAAGACCTAACAACTTCTTAGTGAATGTAAGGAAGTTTGCTAGATTTACAATGATGCATATTTACTGGGGAAGAATGGAAAGAATACAAACCCTAGCACTAGTTCCTCACTTCTCCTCTGCTCCTCTGCCATGGTACTAGGAGCTTGTAAGCTTCCACCGCCTACTGCAAATTTTCTTTGAGCTCCCCTTATTTGAGGCACGGAGTGGGGAAGACGGAGAGGACCTGTAGCGCTGTGCGGATTCCTAAGCTGCTCTTTGCTTAGACTTAATTTTAATTTACTCTGGGACTTGATGTGGTAAGACAGTCTGTTAGTCTGATGAAAATCCGGAATGCCTATAGTATTTAGTGATTCCTAGTGTTTTAGTGCAATTTATTTTAATAAAACATAGAATCAAATACTGAGGGATCTCAAGAGGTCATTTTGGCCTTGTCCCATCCCCAGGTCATGATGATCTATGTTTCTGTCATTCCTGATAGACTTGTCCCTCTTACTCTTGATGACTCATGGTTGTGGAGATGTCAGATTTTCCCCTGAAACCATATTACATGCCTGCACTATACTTACTGCTAAAAAGTTCTAATAGCAAACTTGAATATTCCTTGCAGCAATACATGCCCATTGCTTCTTGTTCTTCCCACCATGGACATCTGAAATGGTTCTAGACATCTCTGTATGGGTGTCCGAATACAAGTTGGTATTCCAGCCAGGGCTTGGATGGGAGGATTGCATCACATGTCTGGTGAGCTATTCCTATTAATAGGGCTTCATCCAGCATTCGCTTTTCGTTGAAACATCATGGCGTCATGATGACTCATATTTGGTTGAAGGCCCATGGTGTCCCTGTGATTCTTTTTTCCAAGACTCCTTTGCAACCAATTTTTTCCTGGCTTTTATTTGTGCAGTTGACTATTCCTGCCTAAATGTCTCTTACACTAAAAAAATGACCCACCCTGATTAAGATTCCTTAAGCACACGCTGCAGCAGTATGTCAGAGCAGCAATGCAACTTAAGTGCATTTCTCCCTGGTTCTGCACTCCGGTCCTTGGCTTCACATTCGTTGCATGGGCAGGCGATGTCTATATCCTGACACTCAGACCTTTGGGAAGGTGACATGTTTTGCCACTTACTGAAGGTAAATTTGCAAACTGCAAGTCAAGTCAGTTGTATCCATGGAAACATCATTTAAACATATGGGTATGCGATTTCTCCTCTAGCCCTCTGATTAGGATCTGGCTGTCCTGCAGACCAAGTCTTTCGAGTTCAAAAAAATAAATAAATAGGAACATTCATTGTATCCAAAACGGTCTGTGAACGTGAAGGACACTCGCAGTCTTTCTTAACTGATTCCATCACAGTTTGTTACACATCTGTACTAAATAACATTTTGTTAATTCACTATTTAAAGCCTAGTTTAGAAATTCCCAAGTGGGTTGATTTTTCATATCCTTTATTGAGCTCAACTCTCACAAGACTTGGGCTAGGAAGCAGAAGTGTTTGGACAATTTCAGAGAGTATTTAGCCAATGAGTATGGCACCTTCTTTGCGACAGTGCTTGGAAACCAATACGAGAATCAGTATTTGCCATATGAACTGATAAAGAAGTTGCTCTTACTTTCTATTCTACTAATCAGCAAGCTGTTATGAAGTCATGGGCAGAAATGTGAGCGAACATCTGACCAGAGGTAGTTGATATGAATTCTGTTCCCAGTTCAGATACTGGGACCTTGTGACCTTGTTGAAGACATTTTGTGTCTGCTACCCATTTTTGCAGTTAGACGATGGTTACTGGTTTCATGTTCAGAAACGTGTCAATCTCACAGGAGTGAGAGTAGAGAATTATTGTAAGTCTTCACTGTGGTTTTCAGTGAACAAAAAATATGATTTTTTTTTGTCCCCGAAGAGAGGAAAATTACTTTCAAAATTAACTTTCCAATGCAGTATTTCAAATAAGTTTTCTATCAATTAAATATTCTGCAATGTTCACTGTTTTTCCAAATACTCCCATCACTGAAAGTATTTAGAAAAGTGAATTCAGAAGAAATTTGAATGCTGCCAGGGATAATTCACTTTATAATATGAATGAAATTGTATATATTATATGTGTTGCATACTCAGCTATGAAATTGGCCACAGAACTTCAAATGTTTTGTGCTTTTAATTAAAAATTTATGGGAAGGAATTTATCTGCAAACTGTTTTCATTATGTCCTTATGCCTTTTCCTTTTTGGGAAGCAACAATTTTTAACTTTACGTGCCTGCCAAATCTGAATAGAATTCAGGGGACAAAGAAAAGACACTTCTGAGCCAGATGTTAATCCTTCTGCTAAATACCAGACTATGGCAGGTAGTAATAGTATGAGAAACTGTCAAAGAAAAGTTCACAAAAATCCTTAATATGAGAAGGTATTTGGGTTCACATCAGATTCAAGATGTGCTCCACATCCTGATGTGCTATGTGGTAGGTGTTCCATGTGCTGTGTGCTCCACAATATCAGCTCCACCTATACCGAAGACTTAATTTTTCTTTCCACTGCCATAAAGATCTGTGAGGGGGCTAGCAACTTATTTCAGATTTTAGATTTGCTTTTTCATTGCTAAATGTCCTTTTGCAGGGGCATTTCTAACATTTTTTCTAAGTACAATGTTTAAACAGTGTTGCTTACTATAAAAAGGAGAATGAATTTAAATTTTAATAAGAAAAACCCACAGTGTGCACCAGCATAAAATTAAAGGTTTCTTCTGCTGCCTTTTGTCCTCTAGGGTTTTTTTAAAAAATGGTATCGTTCTAATATTAATTGCCTTCTGTATTTCCTATGAATTTTATCATTAGGATTTACAGTTATAATCTTTTTATTAGACAGTTTCATATAGCTCAATAATTTGATTATATCTAAAGTTTATGAGAGGAAATAGATCCTGAAACAAATACAGGCAGGTATTTTTCTATTTTCAGCTACAAAACCCAACACACCATAGTTTGTTTTATTACACTGTTTGTCTAAATTTGCTACAGTTTATGCTTTAGTGCTTCACTGAGCAACGATGCTGTTGGGTGTTGGCAAGGCATTGTTTCCTTATCTTTTATTATTGGGAAAAATCAAAAAATGACAATTTCATTAAAATATACAGCCATAATTACATTTTTACAGTCAGGAAAAATTTGAACAATTATGATTCCCATTAGTAGGAGATACAACTTTTGGGGCCTAATTCTGAACTATAATGTATAGGAAAGAAGGTTTCCTGAGTTTATTATTGTTGTTGTTATTGTTTGTAGATTTGTGCGTGCAGCTGTGTTACCTATGAAATCCAAGGAAGAAAGGATTGCTTAGGAAAGAAATCACTTGATGTGGCAGAAAAAGTAAGAGGAAAAGAGTTCTTTACAAATGTTACACAAAAATTAAATATGCAGCACTGGTTAAAAGAGAATATCTAAAGCTTGTTTTTTAATTGATGCAGTAATAATTCCAGAGGTAGTTTCTCTAGAGAGTTCAGAATTTGGTGTATCTTCTTTTCCTGGTCATAGAAAAGGAATTTGCCCTTCTCAGAGTACATAAACCAGACTACACTAAACTTAATAAAGCATTTTATTTCTTAGTGGTTTCTAGCCAAATTTTCAGTCCTGCTTCCCATTGAATTCACATGACTTTTGAAAATCCTGCTAGACGTAGCTGTGTGTTTAGGTGCCCAACCACATTCTTTCTAGCACAGAATACAAAGTTGTACGAATCTGTGCATTTTTTTCTTCTTTTATTCTTGTGTACAGGGTCCTAAATTAAGCTTAGTTGCCCATGGGGAAACTGCATGCAGCTTGTATAATGAATACCAATAGAAATGATGAATGCAGAAAGCAAAAAATGTGGGTTTGTTTCATTGCTACTCTCTTCTGTTGACACAATGAAGGGAGTAAAATGAAGTAAATAAGTTTCTACAATCATAGAATCATAGAATAGTTTGGGTTGGAGGGGACCTCTAAAGGCCATCTAGTCCAGCCCCCAGCAATAAGCAGGGACATCTTCACCCAGAGCAGGTTGCTCAGAGCCCCGTCCAGCCTGACCTGGAATGTTTCCAGGGATGGGGCATCTACCACCTCTCGGGGCAACTTGGGCCAGTGTTTCAGGACCCCCAATGTGAAAAATTTCTTCCTCCTATCTATTCTAAATCTGCCTTCTTTTAGTTTAAAACCATTACCCCTTGTCCTGTCACAACAGGCCCTGCTAAAAAGTCTGTCCCCATCATGCTTATAAGCCCCCTTTGAGTACTGGAAAGCTGCAATAAGGTCTCCTCGGAGCCTTCTCTTCTCCAGGCTGAACAAGCCCAACTCTCTCAGCCTGTCCTCACAGGAGAGGTGTTCCATCCCTCTGATCATTTTTCTGGCCCTCCTCTGGACCTGCTCCAACAGGTCCATGTCTTTCCTGTGCTGAGGGCTCCACAGCTGGATGCACTACTCCAGATACTTTAGGAGACATCTGTCTAAGGTTATCTCCTGTCCTCCTGTTAAGGGTATTAATCAAGAAGCTCTAGCCTTCATTCTCTAAATGTTTTCTTGTGGAGATTTTGATGCTCTCAGAAGAAGTCTCATTCCCCTCTAGACTCCATTAATAATTTCTAAAGTAAATTAAATGTAAAGAAAACAAAACTCTTTTCTCATTTATGTCTGTGGTCCTTCACACAGCTCTCTTCACCAGAATCGGTCTAGTTAGAGATCCATGGAGTTAAATTACCACAAAAATTGTAGTCTGTATAGGTCTCAGCAATGAGTTGTGGCTACATATTTACCAGGCTAAATGTGGTAGTTAGCCTGATGTGTAAGTGAAGGTATAATTTCTACACTTATTAAGTTATTGCAATTTACCCAAGATTTGTTTCATCTGTGTTGCTGTGTGATATTGCCAGGAACATACTGTTTAGATGCTCTAAAAGTTGGATTGTATCCATTAATCTTTTGTGTTCAAGACAGCTTCTCACAATAGTTTTACAGTTTTCTGTAGGAGACAAAGGTTCTTTTTTTTTTTTTTAATTTATCATTGGGTTTGTTCTTGGTGGTTTGTCATTACTCAAACTCTGGAAACATCTCTTCAGATTTTGGTAGTATGTGACTAAGGAGGAAATTATGATGTCTGCTTCTTAATAAGTTGATAATATTTGTGGACCTTTATTAAAAGTTTGCACTAGAAATATCTGTTTCTCTGCATTTTCATTTACTCTAATTAACTCATAAATCTTATCATAAAAGGAGACAGAGAACCCTGAGCTAAAACTAATCTTACTTCTTGACTGACCTGCTAGCAAAATACATTGTGCCAGACTCTCTGTGAAACCAGTGGGCCTTAATCACTTGTTTAATTCCACTTCTCCTCTTGTTAAAAGGTTCTCCAGCACTCTGATACAACTGAGATCAAATTTTGGCTGCATGAAAGGTTGTCATTGTTCTCTTTCTAAAACTCTTTCATGTCAGCTGTACGATAAGAAGGCAATAAACTATAAATTTACATTAAAAGACTTTGATTGCCTCGTTGTTAGAACTTTATGATTTTCTGAGACCTAAGGGGGAGGAGGTGTCCAGTTGTCATCAGAAGTCGTGGTGAGTAGGACAGCTGGTTCCCTTTGGAAGTCCTTTCCTTAATATTTTGAAATGACTACAGTATCCATGTGATCAACAAAGCATGTACTCACTTCAAATATATTCTGCAAGCTTCTAAAGAAGTCATACCGCCCTTAAACATATTCCTAAGGCTTGTTTGAATTTAAGGAATATAAATCAATATAACCTCAAGTTGTCTTTATTTGCACAAGGATCTAAGAGATTTCTTGTAATGGAGGGAAAGCAATAACTTGTCTTTCAACAGACAAGGGGCACATTTAATAGCGCTTGGCATTTGCATACTTTTGCATGTCTGCAGTATGTTGGCAGCTTTTATTGAGCCAGAAAGGTCACTGGACTGGAACGAGTGGTTGATAAGGACAGAAGAGCTGACTGTGAGCATGCCACGTGTTTGACAGCAGTGGATTTGGATGCTCTTGAAAAGGCTGATATTGACTGATGCTTTCAGGATGTGACTTTTACACTAAAGAGCATAGTAGTGTTTCAGAGGCTGTCTCCATCTGTAATGAAAAAATAAGCATAAAAGTTATTTTCTAAAGGGGTGAAAAAGGTTGTGAAGCCAAATGGAAACGACTGATATCTTGAAATGTAGGGTGAGAAAGAGACGGCCGGGTGTAACTAGGCTTATTAAAGCTACGAAAAATATGAAGTTAATGTGCAACTTATTTTCCTGTTCATCCAATAACGGTACAAAAAAGCCTGCCTGTTCTTTGGTATTGCTTTTCTTGAGTGCCTGACAGATAGGTATCTGCCACATTTAAATCACATTTCAGCTCGCTGCAGGAATAACAGTACTTGCTTGTGGAAATTCCATCACTGTACATGATCAGGTCTCTGTTGTGAAATAAGCTCCGCAACTGGGGCAGTGCGGTGAAACCATGACTGCTCCTGTTTGGGATCAGTAAGGTAACCGCTCAGACTTGCCAGTTCAGTTTGCATTTTTAAGGCACCTAATATTTAACATTGAGAGAGTATCGCTTGGGTTCATATTGATGGGGTTCTTTTGGTCACTCAACATCTAGATAAAGATGTTTGTTCTCATGCTCCCTATTTCAGTTCTCATTAATTACAAGGTATGTGTACTCTCGTGAACTCTTGATCATTTACATATGCAGTATATGTGCACAGGATCTGTGTTTCTTCTTCAACATGGCAGCACATCCTTATTTATCTAAGAAATATTGTTAAAGGGAACAAGGAAGATAGCTTTGCTCTGCAAATGTGGGATCCTTTCAGATGAAATATTCACGGCAAAGCATATAGAGATTTGTTTCCATTTGTTTAGACATCAGAAGTCTCACTGGATTTGAGATGCTTGTAAATTATCCAAGCATATCTTAGGAGCTTGCCAGTGCTGTCAGATTTGGGACAAGTTTTTAAATACTGTTTATTCCCAGACAAGAACTGCAGATATGTAAATATTCTTGTTTAGAACGAACAATGCCCTGTTTTTTTATAATCAGTAAAAAAACTTATCACAGAATCATAGAACAGGTTGGGTTGGAAAGGGCCTTTAAAGGTCATCTAGTCCAACCCCCCTGCAATCAGCAGGGACATCTTCAACTAGAGCAGGTTGATCAGAGCCCCGTCCAGCCTGACCTTGACTGTTTCCAGGGATGGGGCATCTACGACTTCTCTGGGCAACCTGTGCCAGTGTTTCACCACCCTCATTGTAAAAAATTTCTTCTAGTCTAAATCTACCCTTTTTTAGTTTTATGTTTAGTTTGGTTTGTGGTTCAAGTGGTAGTGTGTATTGACTCTTGTTTTATGCAAACATATTTGCTGGTCTCATAAAGATGGCAATTCGTGAGGTTCTGAGAAAGCTTGCTAAGAACGTATATGATTACAGCATTCTGTGGTATGTCAGCCCTATCAAAACTCTTTTATTTCAAGCTGATGACTCATATGATAGTTTGATACCGTGCATAATGGGGTGCTTTGACTAGTAATAAAGGTAAACAATCAAGTAGAGAGGAGTTAGATCTGCACTGTACCTCCGTCTAGGAGTAAGAGGGGTAAGGCCTGAATAAAGAAGGATTCATTAGGCAGAAATATTTCTGTAACAAAGGCATCAGTGCAAATAATAGCATTGAAATTTTCTACTGACATCTTAGTGTCAAAATAGTAGTGCATAATTGAATTCAAGCTTCAGAAATTAATGTGCCTTTCTGGCTTTATGTTCAGCGGCTCTTAGGCATTTGCTAATACCTGCCCTTCATGTTTATTCACAATGGGAGTGTTTGTACTTATATCGTGCCATTTCATCCAGCTGTTGGCCCTGGACAACATATGAACATATAAGAAAAATGGGGACAAACTTTTTAGCTGGGCCTGCTGTGATAGGACAAGGGGTGATGGTTTTAAAGTAAAAGAGGGTAGATTGTATCTACGAGATAGTGTGAAACACTGGCCCAGGTTGCCCAGAGAGGTGGTAGATGCCCCATCCCTGGAAACGTTCCAGGTCAGGTTGGACGGGGCTCTGAGCAACCTGCTCTAGTTGAAGGTGTCCCTGCTCACTGCAGGGGGGTTGGACTAGATGAGCTTTAAAGGTTCCTTCCAACCCAAACTGTCCTATGGGTCTGTGATTCTATGGCAACATGCAACATGCATTTCAGATGTGCAGCCTAGTTGTTTCAGACTCTGATTGCAAAAGGTGACATTAAAAATGTAGAAGAAAGAGGTAATGCTCACTGCTGTGGTGGTATAGATTGCAGGTTTGTGCAGAGAATGGGATTTCTTGTCCTGGATCCAATAATACTGGAAATGTAAATGTATAGTATTTTAGTGAAGGGGTCTTTATTCTGACTAGCCTTCTTGCCTCCAACCGATCCTTCTATTTGTAACAGCAGTTTTGTGCATTTCAATGGCTATTTTCTAGTTTATAGGGATGCCTGTTGCTTAGTGTACTGACAAGAAGGCAAAACAGCTTAATGAATTTGACTCCCTACTACTTTTGATTTTGAAGTGGCATTCACAGTTCAAATCAC
Organism: Phaethon lepturus; assembly: GCF_000687285.1. Classification (NCBI taxonomy): domain Eukaryota; kingdom Metazoa; phylum Chordata; class Aves; order Phaethontiformes; family Phaethontidae; genus Phaethon; species Phaethon lepturus. Next base: position 27,845 of record NW_010525387.1, on the reverse strand, counting down.
TTTTCACTGAGAACAAGGGACATATTCCTTTGGAAATTCTTCAAGAGTTTGCCAAGAAACTGAGAAGAGCAGTCATGAGAGGAAAACTTACCTTTTCAGGATGGATCATTTGGTAATTGGGAGGAATAGAAAAGAGCAAGCAGAATTACAGACCTCAAGTTTAGGGACCAGAGATATCATTAGACCATACCACCGGGTTTCCTTGATAACACGAGCAATTACCTTTCACTCGGTTATCCCAGTACTAAGCGTAACTTCTGTTTGACTGAAAACACCCACAAAATTTGTCCAGCTTTCTCTCTCCCTTTCTTTTGTTTTGGGTGGGGAAGCTGGAAAACCATTTTAATACATGATATTTTCTCCCTGGTGGAGAACTTCGCACTCTGTAATGAAGTTGCCTTTCTCTATCTTCTGTATTTTCCTACGATACAGGCTTTTTCTAGTTTAATAGACAACTTTTTTTTGTGGGTCTCTTAAACAAGTATGAACGCCATATCACATCTAAGCATTAGTCTCACCAGTTCTCCATGGAGGGAGAAGGCACATTCTTTTTCCTGATACTCAGTTGAAAACCTCAAACCCCCCAGTACTTTTTACCCCAGCATGGCTTGGGAGTTATATGGTCACTGTGGCCTCTAGCACTGAACAAGATTTGTGGTGCTCCCTTGAGTTTTGTGATTGTCCGTGACAATACTGAGGCAGTCACATTTCCCCACTTCTATAAATTGAAATAAAAAACAACTTTTTTTCTTCTAAATTAATTATATGCTTCATCCTTGCAAAGACGGATTTTTTTTGATGTCTCCAGATGGAGTATCCAGCCATGTCACCCACTTGCTGTGTGCCCTGCTACCCATTCAAGCCGCAGCGTTCAGCCATGAGGTCCCCTTCTGCAGACAGGACCTGCCTTTTCCTTCTTTGGCAGAGAACTTTTCATTTGGAGGAAACATTTTTTTTGTTTCAATGGGTAGAACTTAAATGCAGTTAAGGTTACCCAGAGTGCTCTCTACTTGCCATTATTTATATTTTGCAAGCGCTTCTTTTATGTATGTTTGCTAAGCTCAGAAGCTCATGGGGAACCTGTATAGGGATAGACCTCATTAAAGATATTTCCATTTCTCTCTTCGTTGAGAGCTACGTTTTGAGGTTTGCCACTTCCATGGTCTTTGTTCACTTAGTGTGTACTTTAGCAGTACTGTGGAGAGCTTCCCCCTGCCCGTCCCCCACCGCAAGGGAATGCAGTAGCGTAGAAAAGCCGCTAAACAAGTCTGGTGTTTTGCGTAGTTGCTTATGTACATCGGACTTTTCTCCCGAAAAATGAAATCAGACTTGTTCTACAAATACTTTTTTCTATTTAAAGATGTTGGTTGGCACTAATTACATTCTGTCCTTTATCAGCTAAATGACTGTTCCATTATTTTGGCCATGATAGACATTAGTCTCACTAGTGTATATTTGTCTAGGTGATCTTGCTTATCCTTGTGCGGTACCCACAAGCAGTAAGATTGTTCTTGTCTGTTTTATTTCCTACTTATTCCACAATTTTTTTTCTAAGATTATGTCCAGGGCTAACCATGGAGAATTTTTAGGATTTTGGGTGCAAGTTCTCCAGAAATATTTGCTTTTAAAAAAAATTAAGCACTGATGTAGGGTATTTAACTTCCCCTTTATCTGCTAGTGTACTACAAAAAGTTCTCTCTGGATATGTGTATCATCGGGGTTTTTTTCCCCAAGTATAAATTATAAATATTTTCAAATAGTGTTGCCTTTTGAGTATCACTTAAAATTTCATCATGTCTGTCAGTAATGGGTGTGTTTTATTGCTACCAATTCATATATCTTATCCATATACATAAAAGTGTGGAAGCTATGTTTCCATAAATATACATAACATTATTTTTCTTGCCAGATGTTGATTTTTCCCTTGTGTCCTTAGATTTTCTCATCAGTTTTCTATATTTTATAAATTCTAATTTACACTGGCATCTATTTCTCTGATTCCCCTTTCTGTCGTTTTCCATCAATGGCAATTGCTGCCTTCATTCATCCACTGAGTTATAGCTTTTTAATAGTCTCTGATACAATTTGTTTATTAAGAAATCCAAATTTCCTCCCACTAATTTTTATTAACATTCATGAGCCTTGACAAAAGTAACCTTCTTGATAAACTCTGCTTGTGTGTGTGTGACAAACTATTTTGAGATTATCCTACTTATTTCAGTCAAGATCAATGAGTTGTTAACATTGTTTCCAATGCATCCTTCAACATCAGTGATTAATTCATCAGGAGTTATCTTGTGAAATGAAATTACTCTAGAGTTAAGAAATGATAGACTGCCCTACAGACTTGAATAATATTTTGCTCTTTGGCAGCAGAGTGCCTCCTGTGTCTGTTTCCACAGTCAAAGTCCTTACTAATACAATTTCATTTCTTTCTAGGTATATAAACATGGGCTTAAGTACTAGCTTACCATGTTATCAGATTTGATTCAGTAGTGATTTATGTATACTCAAGTTTCTATAGATCAGGGTTATGAGTAGCTCAAAACAATTCATGGGATTTTAAATACAGAATACAGGTATCATCCTCTCCTTTTCGACCCTCCCCACATTTATTTTGTATTTGTTCTGTTCTTGATATCTTATCAATAAATGCACGGGATTGAACATCTAAGTGCTCAGATATTTATGGTAGTTTCCTGCTGCTGTTGCAAGTTCATATTGAGATTTTATCCCTGGTGTGCTAGCGTTGAAGATAGTCATACTATAGTTCTCAAGAAACTAAAGTCAAAAAGTAGAAACAGAAAGTTGAGTTCACCCACAAGTTGTTCAAAGGAATGATCTCAGGAATTAAATTTTGGCTCTCCCCCTTCAAAAGGGAAGAGCCACAGGTTCATCTCTGCAAACAGAGCTAAAGAGGATACAATGCAAATGGAAGTCCATTTCCTCAAAATAAATGTTTAATTTTGTATGGCACGTGATGTTGAAAAAAAACCCCATAATAAATATCCCAGGTCTCCAGGGTCTCCTGTATACTTCGACTCCCTTTCTAGTTGTCTTTCAACTGCTTTACTGCCACTGAAAATGTTGGTGAGGGGAGGCTACCACTGTCTTCCATAAATTTAATCTCTGCTCTCTACTCTGAGCAAGCTGATGGCACAAACCACATAATACACCCGGGTTTGGGCAGAAAAACAAAGATCTTTTTGCATCCTTTTCATATTTTTAGTAAGTGCTTTCCAATAATCCTATTTCTGTTTATTTTAGCAGCAATGAAACCAATAAGGCTCTATAAAATACCTTTGCTTATCTCCAAAGAATATGATTTCCTTCCACATATTATCAGTAGTTGAGAGCAGCTTTTCTATCTGGATTATCTGACTCTTTTGGTTTTGAATAAAATACAGACTTTAAAATGTATTTGGAAATTTGTTCAGGTTTTTGCCTTTGGTTGGTATTTGTATAGCATGTTGTAGATCATTGATTGGATGAATTAAAGGGCCTTTGCTGTGAGTTTTATTTTTGTTACGCTGGGAAACTTTCAAGGCAAAAACAGTTTTCACAGTACCTCTTTATGATGACGAAGGCTGTATTTCTGCCAATACTCACTTGAGATTGAATTTTCTTTTGGCAGCTTTCATGACACTTTCTGTATTCATTTTTCTTTCACAGTTTGAGCCCCTAGGTTTGACTGTTGGTGAGCCACACAAAAATCCCAGCAAGTGCTGACTGGAAATGAATTTTAGAATTAAAAAACTGCTAGTATTATTCAGTGGTGAATAGACCGACTGACTCCAGATACTGATGCTGAGAACTGAAAGAGGCATCTAGCAGACAGGGCAAAATAATTTGTGATGGACTCAGAGCATAACAACACTGTAAATCTTTTTAAGGCGACTAATTTTTTGGGCTTGATCAGAACAGCGAGAAATCCACGCTGGAATTGTAATGCATACGTGCATACAAAGAAGGTGCTGCTGGCTTTCATCTTCTTCATTCAGGATTATCAGTCCAACACATTTCACCTTACTTCAGCTACACTAAGAATTCAATTTAACTCTAACTTGACTAGAACCGTGGGTTTTTTACTGTTTCCTGTATTAAGTGCACAAATACTCATGATCTAAAAGCTTCAGACTAAAAAAGCTCAATGTCCTGTATTTTCTCTTGGCTGTTGTACCTCCTTTCAGCTCTAACTAGAAAGAATTAAATAATCTATCATTGCTCTGCAGGAACAACTTCCATTTAATTAAGTCGGTATCTTTTACGAACCTCCATGTCAGACTCTCACAGCCTTTAGAACTGTGAGAGGAAAGGAGGAAACCAGACGAGCCCTGGAGTCCCCACGCTGCAGCACTGCCAGCAGTGCAGGGGCCATCGTAACAACTGTGTGTTGTCCTGGATACAGGGATGTGGTTTAATTAGATGACAGCTTTGTTTAGTAGGACATCTAGGGACTATCTGAGGTATAACTCGTCCAGTACAGGTCAGTCTGCCTAATACAACCACCTCCAGGTGAAGGACAATAGCTTCCATCTTCAAGCTTCATAAACACATCTCTAGCTGAGTCACTGAGGGAAAAGTCTTCTCTGGCTTCAGGAAGTGAAGGGGGTCATACCTTTGCAACAGAAGGTCTAGTTCTCTTTTGCATCATCTTTACTGCGGACCAGGGCACCTTATTGCTCATTTACTTTCACAAACACCTACTGATTTCTACCTAAAATATAACCTACCAATGAGGTTTTCAGGCTGCTAAGAGGATGGTGAAAAGAGCATTGCTGAGAATAGTCTGCCTGTGAAGGCTTGCTAGTCTTCCTAGATTTAAAATTAGCTTAGTATTCATACAGCATTCCAAAAACCTATCCCGTTTCTTGTAAAGCTCCTGGGGTTTGAGGAAAATGTTAACAATCTTCTGTGGGCAATCTTCACTGGCATCATTATGCCAATCTGCTCAGGGTTCCCCTTCTCACGTATGCAGGACCCAGTGTGTAGTCTCTCCTCAACAGAACTGTGTTTTTTTCTCAGCATTCAAATCCAGATCACTTTATTTCTGGGATAACACGAAGACAACAGATGCAGAAAAGAGGTATCTATGGAACCATACACACCTGCTTGCCTGTCTACGAAAATCAGTATGACTGCCAAAGAGCGACGTTGGCATCTAAGCAGGTTTGAATGTGCATTTGAACACTGGAGGAGGCTCAGAACAAGGAATCAGTGTAAAAATAGAACAAGGATGTTATTTCTCTTTGCTGTGAAAAGGCACAATAAGCAACAAGGCAGGATCATGACTGTTGATTGTGTTTAAACCAATGCATACCAACAATGGCATTACAGCCAAGGGTCGTCTTTAAATTAAAACCCATTGCTAGAGGAATAATAGATTTTAAGACATCTTTGTATTTTATGTGTGCATTTAGGCAGGTGGGCAGAAAAAATAGAAATGGTCACACATTCTTAACCGTGGATGTGATATCAAAATATATTTTGCAAAATGCCATTTGTGGTGTCACAGTTAGTTACTCGTCTCTGACAAAATACAGAGTCCTAAATCAAGGTATTCCTTAGAAATGACAGTGATGGAGTTCGTACGTGAAGCAATATATTATTTGTATTCAGACCTGCTGTGTAGATGTTGTGAGGGGACTTTCTGCCTTGCCCATTGCACCCTGAGGCACTCAGAGCCATACAAGCAGGGCAGCTGATTGACACTGAAAGGATGGCTTTTCTCAACCGTTCTTCAGACGCCCATCTGCAGCAAGGAAGTGTGGAACAGCTTTACAGAGCAGGCACTCAGCAATTTCTCCAAATACCCCCTACCAGGTAATTATTTCTCCTAGCCTGATTCTAATGTGAAGAGTATGGCTACAGGCCTGATCTTGGAAAGAGCAGAGGCAGTCCATCATGCTGTCTTTCAAGAGTGTAATTTACTCCTTTGGGGGTCTTTTATGCCTTTTCACAGGTTCAGCTAGAACATTGTCCTCCAAATGCAAAGTGCAGTGTTTTATTATTTGTTTCTCTAAGCATGACTAGTAGTTTTGATTGAAAAAAGGAGGTGGGAGAGAGGGGAAGAGTGGCTGCAATGAGGCAAAATATCTGATAAAGTGGTAGAAATATATATATGGAAAAGGTACCATGACTTAACCAGCTGTTCTGAAAAGCAGGCTGAGGAGTAGTTCAAGGCCCAAATATTTTTTTAAGAGCTTGAGCAAGCAGAGAAAAAAATGAGGTGTCATGTGCCTTCAGAAGACTGTCTCTTGGCCTGAGACTACAAACGTGTAATTATGCTGACCTTTTCACTTAACAGCTAATCTAAGACCCTAATGTTACTTTGTGGGTGTAACACAGAAAGAATAGATAAAAGTTCTGCTGGAAAAGTATCTGCAGCGTTCTTTGAGTGAGGAAATACATGAATTTCTGATAATTTTTGAATTTTCTTTTAGCGAAAAGTCGCAGCTCTCCAGAGCTGACAAGTATTTTACTCCTTTCATCTGTCACTTGCAAAGAGATATGAAACATTTATTTTCCCAATCTTCCCAGAATCGGTAATAAATTGTCAGAACCAACCATTTATATCTGGCAGCTTTTTAAATAAAGGATTTGCCCTTCAATATTTCATTTATCTCCAGCATCGCTCTGTAAGCTTGACAAGAAGGAGGTAATATGTAAAAGACTATGTGGGAAAAAGCTATTTGTCCAGTGGCAAAGAGATGTGGACAAGCAATTCTAGGAGATATTTTATTTTCTCTCCCTCCTGCTCTGTGTGTATATATAGATGTATACAGGTGTGTGGGAGAACTGAGGGAGACAGACTGGCTGTCAGAACTGCCAGCTTTTGTCAAAGTTGTTTTTGAGGACTTTTGCAAGCCAGCAGATTTCTGACAGGATCATACTGTTGATGGGAAACTATACAGGGGATTATATCTCGCTATTACCAGTATGGGTGTGTTCTTAGAAAAAAACCTTAAGTGCTCAGTAATGTGCATGGACCTTCCTTGCAGGCTGGTTTGGAGGCAAACAGCAGCCCTGTGGGGAATTAAAAGAGCAGGCTCTATTGCTCTGCAGCTTTCTTCTGCTTGGCCACTGTGTTTTCAGTTTGGAACTACTGAAGAGAACAAAATGTGGATATAAGAACATTCTGAAAAACAGCATGTTGTTTTTGAAAGGTCACTGAAAACTCTGTCCTTGTTGGGGAGGATTTACAGTTTCTACTCTCCAGCCTGGTGACTGTCCCCAGGCATGAATACGGAAAGTGCATGTCACTTCTCCATGGCTTTGTGTTGAAACAGGTCTTTGGGAGCCGCTCTCCTGCGCTCATCTGAATTTCAACCTTTATGGAGAAAACAGAAAGGAAGGAAGTTTATCTGTGTGTTATGTATTCTGTTCTCCCATGCTGCTCTCCAGTGATGAGGGAGATGCCATCAGTATGTTGTACATGGCAGAAGAAAATAATGTGCGTCCCTGCTAAAGTGCATATTTTGGGTTCCTTGGTTTTGGGTGGGTGGGTGGATGGATGGATGGATGGATGGATGGATGGATGGATGGATGGATGGATGGATGGATGGATGGATGGATGGATGGATGCAGAAAATGCCATTTCCAGAAATCCTCTGCTCTGTGTGGAGGTCTGGTCAGAGAGTTGCTGCTTTTTAGCATGAAGACTGGAATTCCTTCTGTCACAGTGAAATGCATTACTGCAATGAAGCTGTAATTTGGAGGTGTAGTGGCTAAGTATACAGAAAAAGTTAGAAAGGGGGTTTATATAAACAACTGGTGCATGAGTTGCTCAGATCTTACTGAGAGAAAATGCCAGCTGATACTTTCTCCTTCCAGATGCTGAGTAGGACTCCCCTGTACACCTGATTGACTCCAGAGTAACAAGCATCGCACCTGTGAGTGCTCAGCAACTAGTCTGATGATGGGTATAATGACTTTTTGTGACTTAACCGTGGAGGCAACTGAAGTGTGAAGCTGCAGTAAAAAAAGTACAGTTATGCTCTGGTAAAGATTGCCATACGTCTTCCAGTCCTGGTTGGAAACCACAGCTCCCACCCATCTTCACCCAGTCTTAACATTTCCCTGGCTGTTTAATTGCATTTTAGATACCTGAAAACGTCTGAAGAAAATCCAGTCAGAGAGGGAGAGAGAAGGTTAACGCTGCAGGAACTGACAGAATGTAGGGCTGTAATTTGGTTTCTGTGGAGGTATTAGGCTACGCTGGGCAAAGAGAGATGCATTTCATTACAACCAATGTAGCAATGGGGTTATATTGCAGGTGGTACTGCAAAAACTAGTACCTTGGTCTAGTCAAATGAGGGCTGAAGGTGATCAGGCAGTGAAATATTTACCATGACATGATGAAACCATCAACGAATCCAGCCTGTTTCTCTGGAAAGAGTAACAAGGTGCTGAAAGCTTCTCAGTTTTGCAGTAAGACTTTGGCTCCGGGCAGTGAAATTGCAGAATCTCCCTGAAGAGCAGAAGAAGAACATGGAAAAACAGTTTTCTCAACCTGAGGGAAGGGGACTGCATTGACTGGAGTTACTGAGGTTCTGCTCACATCTGCTGCTCAGAAGACATGATCAGAACTAAAGGGCTCAGTCATAACCTGAAGTGCATACTAATGCAAAGTAGCAATATCAAAGAACTGTTCTCCTTCAGTCTTCCTGCTCCATACGTGTGTCTGCAGCAGGGTCTGTGCACCTCCTTTTCCTCCCTGGAGAAGCAAAGTAAAGCACTGATGGATTTCAGACCTCTAATAGCAGCAAGTTAGCTCTTATATCCCTTCCTCTTTCTTCCTTTCAAATCAGTATAATGAAGCTAGCACCCAAACTGTCCTGACTTACTGCTAACACTTTAGGTGCAAGGAAGAAAAATAGGAATTGGGCCGTAAGGAATACCTCTGAGTTTCAGTACCTCCTGATGTGCAATTGCAATTGAAATTGTAGCAAATGAAATTGTAGCAATTGAGACAGCCTCGACAGGAAAAGATGTTACTCATTACCCTCCACTGTTCTATGGAAGATGATCTTTCAAGACGTCTACTACAGTAGCACTGTTTCTAATGTTGTACAGATTATTTCAAAAAGAAGTTCAACAGTACATATTAGAGACCTTCCAATGTCTTACTGAAAAGTCTATAAAGCCTTTCCATTAAAGATTGTACTGTAAAAATTGTGAGTTGCTTCCTTATTCTTTATCATTAGGGACACTTGCAAGGTACCAGGAGATTTTTGCTCAGAAGTGGTTTGTTCACATTGCTTATTCCCCTAAACTGGGTCCTCTTTTTGTAGCATTTGGTTGCTGTAAAGGTGATTATAAGTCTGCAGATGGTGTGCTATGTCACCGGGAGAATAAGTACCAACGGCAGGTCACATCTCCCTCTCCCCATATGCCATTTGTTTGGTTCAGCTTTCAAAACGGATTTATGTAGTTCTTTATTTTAGTCTGAAATGCAAAGATGTGAAAGGATTATGTTGTTGACTTGGCTGGGGACTCACTTTTCCAACTGTTTTGTTGTTTGTTTCATCAACATGAGTAATCCTTATTCTGTGGAAGGTTTATTGAATTTTAAACTTACCCTATTAGGTGAAACATAGTTATGTGCAATGATAAATAGTTATTAATTCCATAATAAATTACTAACAGTAACCTCCTCTATTGCAGGATTAATTTCTTTCATTCTCATGCATACATTGGGCTTGTATCAGATAATTTCCTGTAATTTAAGGACTGAAGGATGTATTAATAAGACTTTGAGGGGGGAAAATCCTTTGAACATCTGACTCAGTAAGTGGGCCTGATATTTTTGTAAAAGGTTAATTTTTCACCCGGTAGACTTTTGAAAGTATTCCTACAAGGGAAGTTTAAGTGTGATGACAAAACCTGTCAGTTCTTTTGACTTATTTCCCACCCAATAAAAACATTTTTAACGTTTTGAGCATTGCAGCACCTGTGGTACTTGTTTTCTTTCCTGTGCATTCATAGTAGGCATTTTACTAGCAGCCATGGAAGCAGATGTTTTACTATATCATGCAAGTTCACTGTGCCTTTGCCAGCCCGGTGCCAGTTCCCTGGTACACTTTCCTATTGCAAGTTTGCTGAAGAAACCTGAAGGAAGAGCTACCACTGACTGTCTCTGACAGTTACCAATAGCTGATGTTTAGAAAAGCACAGGATGTATAACTCTTAAATACTGGGTTTCTTTCAAAATTAATGACAAATTCATTCTGATGAAGGCGGGGATAGGGCTATTCATTAGTTGCCCATTTTCTTCAGGAGCCCAAGCAATTGCAGGGGTCATAGCTAGAGCTAGAGGAGATCTCATGGGTGAGCACACACAGGTTGCAGCAAGCAGCTATTGCACTTATTGATCTCACTCCTCCCATTCCCCAGGGATCCAGAGGGTTCAGGGCTGTCTCCAGAGAATGTAATCTGGCTACCAGGCTGCAGCAGCTGCCTTTGAATTCCCATGGAGGTACCATGAGAAGTTATTCTCTCCTCCAGCAGAGGCAAAGGTGAGTTTCTCCTCTCATTCACAGCACAGTGAAGTTTTCTGGCCCAGGTGGGTATGCTCTGCACCATCCTCATCTGCTCTGCTGAATTTGGCCCCTTGATTGCCAATTGGAAAAAAGGAAGCCATAGGAAAAAAGACTTGAACCCCGCCCACCCCCCCCGCCTTGAGTGTCTCTGAAATGACATTACTGAGAACTGCATCAAATTTGTGCCTATTGATGTGCAGATGTTACAGTCTTTCACTGCAGCGGGACAAAGATGACTGCATTTCCATGTCTGTGTCACACATAAATATGTATATTATCCCAGTGCCCCCGCTTCCGCCAAAATGATAGCAATTGATGTTCAAATAGGACAGGCTATGTGAGACAAAAACCACAAATAAATTATGCTCATGAAATATTCTCTTCCCTTTCCTTGTTTCTGATTTTTCTTTTCCTCTGCTACACACAAAGCTCAGGCCAAACAGGATCCTTCTGGCTATATGTGTGGGCGGCCAAGCTGGTTTTCTCCCAAGGTGACAGCTGCTTGCTTTTCATTAAGGAATGTGACTGCCCTCACCTGGTGAGAACAAAGCTTGGAAACTTGCCATCCCAGTGATCTCATTGCATGTAAGCATCTCTGTCACTTCTGACAACTGAGCGATGCCTGCAAAACAAAGAGTCACCCACTAAATAGGAGCACGGTTGCTAAAAGAAGTTTAAAATAGCTCCTGCTGTCTGACTTAAAATACAGACGTGGTAGATTTGATATTGTTAGATTAAATGAAAGGCTGTTCTGGCATTTATTCTATTGTTAGAGATTTGAAGGCATTTAATATCCTTATTTTTAATCCTGTCATAAGTTTCTGTGATTATTCACAGAAACAGAGCTGGCTAGTAAGTGTTTGTATCCAAATCTCCTTAGTCTGTCATACATGATTAGATGTTATTTTGAAAAAAATATCTCAGGGTATACTTCAGATAAGTAAAAAAATGTATTTGAAGAGTGTAAGAAAAAACTGTTTAAATGTTTATTTTTCATTTTATTTTGGTCAATATTTTTGTTTTGTAAGATGTGATTCTACAATGTTAAGAGTAAAATAAAAAAAGCAACTTCATTAAAACATTTCTGATCAATTCAAAACAAAATGCCTTCAGTCATATCCTTTGTGGAGAATTTTGGAATGGTGGACTTTCATTTCTATCTCAGAACAGATTTCAGAAATCTTCAGGACCTCCTTGAAACAAGAATTTTGTTCTCTGCACAGGACTAGGTCATGAACGTGGAACAGTATCAGAGATTGAAAATGCTAACTGGGGTGGCAGTTCAATTTTTCACATCCAGTAAATTAATTCTGCCACAGTATGAAAAAGAATAAGCATTACAGTGTAAGATCCAATTTTTTAATTGCTCTCTTGGAAGTTGTTTACGGATGAGGAGCCCCTTTCCCCATTGCGTTCAGAGAAAGCTGAAATACACGGAGCCCCTGGGATCAAGCTGACTCACCGACAGAAAAGAGGAGTCAGCCACCTCAGCGGGATTCAGGAAAATACCTAGCACCATGTCTACCCGCACTGAGTAAAAGGCTTAAGTAATATGTTTAACCTTGATCTTAAATATTTCATTCAGCTGGGACCACTTGCTGAGTTTGAGTCTTTTCAGACGTACACCCCACATGCTGGGAGGCAGGGCCTGTCATTGCAGGACATGCACTCTTGTGAACAGCAAGGACACGAAAACAACCCGAGTTTCCCTCTCCATATTCTCTTCTTGGAGACCTCACCCATTAATCTAATGGGTAATGTCAACTTGTCCACTCCAAGGCTGTGACGGTTTTGGTGATTTGTACGTAAGGACTGTGTATGCAACTCAGTAACAGGTGAATCTATGCTTCATGTCACTGGCGTCTGGGGTTATTTATCCATCATAGGGAAATTAACTTGCTTGCAGTTATAGTGAATCCGTATGTGGTTTGCTGGTCATCTTCAATTCAATTATGTTTATGTATACCTCTTTCCTGTACAGAGGAGGTTTCAAACAGGAAAGTGTCCCTCACCTGCCCCACCATTATCACAAGGCTTTTCCAAGTACCGTGTCCCTCAGTGTTCCCTTGACAACTTCCTTTTCACTTCTTTGAGTGTTTCTTATTTAATTTCTTGAACATAACCCTTAGGAAAACAAAATTCAGTGTAGTCCTTCATCTTGCTCTGAATGTGTATTTTCTGTGTTAGTGGTGACAGCTTGTGATGTGAGTGTTCAGCACAACAGCATTATCGTAACAGCATTCAGATTCTATAGATAATTCACTGTTAATTGTTAACTGTTTCGTATCTTTGCCAACTTCAGAAGTGGCAGTATCCACCCACTAGTTTCAACAGGAATTACTCAACTCACTGTACCACTGTATGGCTCAATATCCTGATGAAGACTAAAATAATGACGTTCTGAACAATGCATCCAAAGTGAAATAGCATAACACACACAAGTGGTTCAAGGAAGCAGCTATAGAGATAGCATCTGTGTTAAAGGATTTTACCCATTACCATCCCAAAACAACAGCCTCTCTCAATCAAGTAACATCCAACAAGTGTCAGGGAGTTAATCACTGCCCATTTCAAAGTATAATAATGTAACAATTCCTCTTGGGCAGAGAATTTTTATTGTTTTTTTTTTTTTCTAAAGAACCAAAGCTGTTGCTGTCACAAGCTATCACCACCCTCAGGCTTTCCATTCCCTCCAAACCACAAAGCATTAGCCCTGGTTCTCAATGTGAAAGGGAAGAAATTCAGAAGCAGTACTTCAGCCTTCTTTTCAGCCCTGAAAGGATTCAGTTATTGTGTACTCCAGAAAAGCTGTGA